>NC_089790.1:37329206-37401706 GCF_040412425.1 Macrobrachium rosenbergii
TATATATGTATATATTTATGTATATATTTCATATATAGAATAAATGTATATATATATTGTCATGTGCATATTTAAAACTGATTCCATCTTGCTGCCTAATGAGACCACATCGGTCTGCAATCGAGACAAGATAAGAGGCGCAAAGTCGAGCGACTTCCTATATAAGGCGGCTTAGCTACGAAATTCAAAACTAGAAAAAACTAGTCAAGCTTCAAAATCAGTTCGGTCAGTTGAAGGGAGAGATCCGTCGTTGCCTGTCTCTTCACTTTGAAAGAGCATTCCTCGCTGGGGTATGACTTAATTTAGTTTTGGCTACTTAGATTGTTGAAAGGACATTAAACTTGACTGTTCTTAGAAGGTTAATCACTTTGTCTCATTATTATTATTATTATTATTATTATTATTATTATTATTATTATTATTATTAGCGATAATTCTTTTTTATTCCTCGGGATGACATAATCATATGGACTTAAGACTCTTCGCTGTGTGTGTGTTAATCATATTGGTTACTGCCCACGCAAAAAGTAGTCTTGGATCAAGGTTAGAGGGTATTTTTTTCGTTTTTGCTGATGGTAAACAGACTCTTCTCAGACTCTAACAGCCACCACTGTCCCTGCTATGAAACTTGTGCAGTCGATATTACTACTACAATGATATGAGAAAATTGGAACGCCAATTCGTGCTGTTATTCATTTTGCAACCGACGAATTTCAAAGAATGTCGGGGCAGAGCGACGGATGGAAAGTCCCACACTGGAGATAGCTTAAATGACGGGTACCAACGCGTGGGAAGCTATGCAAGTTACGTCGAGAGCCTGATTAGTTATCATTTATGCTTTACAAACACTGAAGGAAAAGCAGATTTTCCATTTATAACAGTTTTTCAACAATAACAAATAAAAGACCGTAGAGTAAGAAACGATATATGAAAGGGATCATAGCAACAAAGCATGGTGTAAGGATTACATGAAAACAGAACCAAGCAACATTGAATTGGTCTGAATAAACAAACATCAAGAGAAGTGAGCAGGCGAATCAACGACCTGGAATACAACCCAGCGCAGAAAGCCAGCCATGCAACACCAGGCAACGAAATCACTGAAAAACTGGCCAAGGTTAAGGGTTCCTCACATGATACTTCTATGACCAATACAGACGTGACGCAACTACGGCACACTGCTCCTGGAGTTGTTAAGTAATACGGCTAACGGGCAGGAAACATACGCACGCGCACACGCTCGAGTTCCACTTGGAGCGATAGAAATGGATATGACTAAGTAGGCCAAGGGGCGGAGAGAGTGGATGATGAGAGTGCAGGTAGAAGAAGTAAAGGAAATAACCAAGGATTAATTTGCCACCAAGGTAAAGTGAGGAGCACAGGTAAAATGTGGAAAGAATGACGTTGATTGCAAACAAGGTACAGAACTTTAGGTGAATGAGTCCCGGAATGAAGGCAAAATATAAATGAATGTAGTAAGTATTTACATAACTGCGAATGGATAGTTAACAAGCAGCCGGGTTTAATGACCTTTATAAATTATTAACAGGGAACAAACACACACCTGACCGTTAGAATAAACTGAAAACTAATAATTATATCTCAAACAAATAATTGCAATCTCTTTCATAAACATGGAGAAACGGTGACGAAGCTTAAATATCCGGGAGAGAGAGAGAGAGAGAGAGAGAGAGAGAGAGAGAGAGAGAGAGAGAGAGAGTTTCCGTCAACACCCTCGAAGCAAATGATACTGCAGTTTTCCAGTGGGCCTTTCTGTTTGTTTTGCACCTCCACCCATACTATGGCACGTCATCTCGGAATGAGTACATAATAGTTTTCTGAACGTTCATCTGTATAACCCATATTTTCATCATTATCTTCATCGTTATTATTAAAGAGCAACAACAACAATAATAATGAACATCTTACAAATGAACGCGAAAATAATAAACAACAACAGTAAGTAATAATAATAATCAAACAATGCTAATTAATAATAATAATCATTATTGCATAATCCATAAAGTCTAATCATATTCGCTCTGAAAAAACGGCTAAATAAGTTTAGGTATTATCACATTTGAATGCACACGGCACTTCAAACCAGTGACACAGAGTAGACATGATAATGTTTAGGTTAACCACAAGCAGCTCGTCTCTTCTAGCGAACGTCAGCAAACGATGGAAAAGTAAAAGCGCAGCCCTCCTTGCCAGCCCTCAGCTGTGACTTTCTCGCACAACACAAGTGACGTTGAAGACAACAGCTGTTATGACGGGAGAGTGAATTAACGAGCATAGATATAGAAAGTGAAATCAAGAGGGTCTGTTTTCCCGGCAAACACTTTTGCCATCTCGTAGTCGCCACCATGATGATCATGGAAGTCTCAGAGTGGTTGATGATATTTTTAATCCTATTTTGCTTCCTACTATATTCCTCCTCTGTCTTCACTTTTCCCCCTCCTTTTTTTTTAAGGTGATGGAGTAAGATAGAAGGTGCAGGTAGATAAAGCTTTTGCAGTTAGATTTTTTCCATTCGCAAGTAGGAGATGAGTCCCAGTGTTATTCCATCAAGGTCGTTTAGTTTCCTCTTCTTTATATGTGTATATTATGTTCGTTTGCCTAACTGTTGAAACAATGATCGAACTTGCGTTTATAACTACTGGAGCAATGATGGCCGTCTGTGGAATGTGTACCTCTATTCAAATAATCAGTACATATTTGGAGTGGCTACACAAATGAACACTCAGCAAGCGAAAAACAATGTTTATTATCAATCATAGTGTACGAACGCCGGAGGCTATCAAAGTATTTTCCTATTTCCCTTTTCACTGCTGGTGTATGTGAAGATATTTCACGTACACTGATATGAGCATTAATTACGTTATCAATTTTTGAAACTTCTGAAACACACAACCCAAGTGGATCGGTTTTGAGTTCAAGAGGCCCATTTTTGAATGCTTAAAACCGAGATTCTGAATGAAAAGTAGAATGTCCCACAAATCCTAGTCATCTTCAGTAAGAAGTAAGAATTATATATATATATATATATATATATATATATATATATATATATATATATATATATATATATATATATATATATATATATATAACAAACCAGGAAGACTGAAAAACACCTGAATTAATTTAAAGGGTGAACGTGAAAAACTCAACATTGGCCGTTGCCGAATGTATAGGACATAGAAACACGATGCCTCTGGTCCAAGCAAGGTTGACAGTAAATACAATGCAGCAAATATATTTTACATGTACAGAGGTAATATAACTCTCCTCTCAGTTCCTTTAAAGAACAAGTGTTATTCACAGATATGTTGTTTACAGACTCGACCTATTTAATCTTCAATGTTTTTCTAAAGAATATATCATCATTAGCAGATATAAACAAGTAAAAAATGCGCCGAAGGTTCTTCGACGCAATCGAGTTTTCTGTACAGCTACGGCCCATGAAACTTGAAGCCGCGGCCTATGAACCTTTCAGTCACTGCGTTGTTGGCACCTATAGCGGTGTCAGACGCACGATCATGGCTAACTTTAACATTAAATAAGATAAAAATTACTGAGGCTAGAGGGCTGCAATTTGATAAGTTTGGTGATTGGAGGGTGGATGATCAACGTACCAACTTGCAGCCCTTCTAGCCTTAATAGCTTGTAAGATCGGGTGGCGGACAGAGAAAGTGGGGACGGACAGACCAAGCCAGCACAATAGTATTCTTTTACAAAACTAATAACAAACAAAGCAAAAAACAAACAACCAGGTGCCACATAAAAACTATTTCACCTTGTTTATGATCGTCCTGGTATGAGGACGCTTTCAGAACGCAGGAGCCTTGAAAGTTATGACACAGGGTCCTGGTGCCTTACTAATACTAGTGATTGAAGGTATTTGGCGTTACGGTAAATTAAATTACTCTATGGATTATTTTGTAGGTGGAGGAGAACTATAAAAATAGCTGAAGAACATTGAAGAAATAACGCGAGAAACATTGAAACGCAGTTTTGAATTTATAAATGCACAAGCAATCGCTTCTTATGAAACCCTATCTTATCACTTCAAGGAAAAATATCGAAGTCAAAGTACGTCATATCGATCTTCATAGGAACGAATCTTAACATTTTTGTATATCTTTGTAGTTGTACGCGTACAGTCCTCTGTAAATTTAAATAGAAAAACAATGTTTATTTATACACACACACAAAAAGAGAAGAATATGAAGAGGAAGACGAGAAAGGAAAAGAAACAACTAAACATTATATTTGCAATTCTCGCAACCAAATACGCAGTCCTTTTCAATTTACAGGTATGCGTAATTTCGCATACTCATAAACAAGAGTTGCCAAACGCATATTTGTTTCTGAAATAACATCTGCATATCTCACGTTGGGCCGAGCCATATTCCAAGTACTGCACAGACAATGATCATAAATATATTTTGCTTTACAAGTTCCTACGGGTTTTCATCTGAACGTTAACTTTTGTGGATTGATATAACAAAACCGTGGCTTAAAAACCTTGGCCAAACTATAATGCTGGATAAAAGATGAGACCAAGAAGAATGAAAGAAGGAACGTAAAAACTGTAAAAGGATCATCTCGTACCTCGGCGGGATTGGAAAAATAAAAATGATGGACGTATAGGGAATCTGTTTTCAAGATGCTTCTTTGAACGCCAGTATTTGATTGTATAAGTCACTGACTGAACTGAAGGACAGCGAGTGCATTTAGATTTTTTTCACCGTTTGATATACCTTCGTCTGATACACATACACCAGATTTGATTTAGGTCAGTTCATGATAACGTAATGCAAAAAAAAAAAAAAAAAAAAACCCTACAGTCGGCTGCTTCCACTTGGTACCGAAACCAAGAAAATGCTGTTTTTACAAGTCAGTTTTTTTATGTCAACTTTTATGCCTCGTAAATGTACTGGGTATGTAAAGAAGGAATACTGAGAAGATTTGTCTTCCCTCCTATCACCGAGGGCCTATTTTTTTTTTTTTTTTTTTATCTTCCATATCATTTTCCCTTAACCAGATTAGAGCATCGACAGCGCATCTGATATAAAATATGATTTAATTTCTGGTGGCTTTAGCACAAGGCGACCGAGACGCCCACCGGGAGAGAATCAGGTGGGAAGTTATTCTGAGGGCATACATTTAATGAAAGGGTTCGACGGTGTAAGCAAGGCTCATAATAGCCTAGTAGCTTGGGGCACCGGTTCCCGCAAAAGGTAATGGGTATTTGCTGTAAGAAGCGACTTGGTATGGGCAGAGAGCAAGACAAATAATTGCAATAACTACAGAGTACTTATAAATACATACTCTCTAACTGCCGAAGTAGCAGAGCTCTTCTTGTGGCATTAGGCTGGAGACGGGGATCCCGAAACGTTCCTTGAACAGACAGCAAGTAACTTAGATATTTAGCTCATGCTGTTATATCTTTCTTGTGCGGGCTTGTGTTTGTTTCTGGTGGTGTGTGTGTGTGTGTGTGTGTGAGAGAGAGAGAGAGAGAGAGAGAGAGAGAGAGAGAGAGAGAGAGAGATACTTTAATAGAAAGTCCACTTTCAGACCTGCTGATTACGTGATATGACCGTCAGGAACCCTGACCTCTCCATCTAGTCTGGAGCCTCGATGATGCCTCTGAAAAATACTTTTGGTGCTTTCGAGTTCCACTCCTAGACAGTCCTAAGACTTGAACTGGGAAGGAATATCAGTTATGATGGTTACTGATGTAAGTTTATTCATGCAGGGATTGATTTATTGATTGACTATAGCTACTAAAACTGGCGTCACAACACCTAGGTTATTGACGCCGTAATAAATTAAAAAAAGAAAACTAAAAAATAAATAAATAAATAAATTTAAAAGTAGTCTCATATGACAAATATCTAAACATAAATATATATATATATATATATATATATATATATATATATATATATATATATATATATATATATATATATATATATAGATATGTGTGTGTACTGTATAATCATATCTATTCACGTACATAAATTTCGTTGTCATGATTTCGAAAACGTGATTAATATCCAATCAGAATTGTATTTCTGTAAAGAAGTGGATAAAAATCAGTGTTATCATCTAGACCTTAACCTCTAAAATACATTAAAGATGTAACTAGTGACAATTATTAGCATTTTCGAAAATGAGGTAGAATGACACGGACAGCCTTTTAATAAAATTTAACACAACTTAAAAATTTAGCTGTTTTTAGAAACGAAAGATTCTCAGCTCGTCTGCCCATCTAAAATATACACCGTATTTATATATTAGCGATTCGAGGAGGTATTGGTACCTGTGCAGCGGCCCACCTCTTAAGACGCTTTGTCACTGATATTACGAGATGGTGACCTCTAAAGAATGGATGTTGCCAAGTGACAGATGACGAACGCTGTCGAAAGCAAAAAGTAGATTACATTTCCTTTTCATTCTCGCTTGTATCGTGGATATTTGCACCTAAATTTAAATTTCCGGGTACATTGGGGTCATACTCTTTAATACACCATTCAGAATGTCATTATTTTCATGAATCTTCTCTCTTTGAGAATGTCTGCAGCCTGCTTTTATTATCATGTAGGTTCATGCGTCAAAGGTCTGGTTTAAAATTTGGGAGAAGTCGTAATAAGGGTATTAATTTAGTATGAACTGCTTCGATAAAAGCAAATGGCGTTGCAGAAAAGACGTTCCGTTTCTAAAAGAACTGACATATTATGAAAGGAGTGTTTCGAATTTGTAAGGAAAGGAGCTAGAAGACTCTTCATGGCGCCAAAACGGAAAGGAAAACTCTTCATATTATCATTATTACGAAATGAAGCCTTCTCTCAGGTCTTCCTGCCTACGCCTGGAGATGTCAATGATCTAGTTTTCCCGAGACTGTTTCTTTTTACCTTGACGCTGAAAACTTTCTTTTCTCACTTTCTAGACCCAGAAATTCCTTCGCGAAGATTAGAAGAAAGTCAGTGAAAGTTACTCAATATTCTACCAGACCTCACTTTTGGTGTGCATAAAGAAGTCACATAAACAAGACAGACAAAGCGGGTTAATAATATCATTTCCAGTAATATTGAAATAACTTATTTTTGAGCAAACGTAGCTCTCTTGCAAATGTCGCTTGAAGTTTGGTATCAGTGACATCGGTATTTGTGACGCCAAATAGTCAGCAATCAATTAATTAATTGTCGATTTAACAAAGTGAGGTCCGTTAAATCTCTAGATAAAATCTAACTAATGTTATCGTCTGTAAATAATTGAGTAATTAACCGCAGATTTTTCCTGTATAAAAAAATCAAACGAACAGTAAACACGGAAATGTCCATATTACATTCAAAGCTGAAATTCCCTCTTCACAAGATGCCGCTAAGCAATAGAACCTAAATAATCTTGCATATATAAAATATGTTGGTGTGGCATAGTCATCTGGAGGGAGTCATTTCATTAATCGAAATTCGCGTTGCATAACGTAAGTGGATTCGCGAAGGATGACGTCACGGCGAAGGATTCGGACTCTAAAGATGGAATCTGTGCTGTCATCGTCATCGTGAGAGGACTTACGTATTTGATGTAAGGGAACATGCACGTCTTGCTAAGACATCATATATATATATATATATATATATATATATATATATATATATATATATATATATATATATATATATATATATATATATATATATATATATATATATATATATATATATATATATATATATATATATATATATATATATATATCTCAGGACAGGGTGACAAGGAGATAGTCGGTCATCTGTAGATGGTATTTATTTGCCGATTTCGTAACACTTTGTTACATCATCAAGGCTAAAAAGAAAACTTACAAATTAAAATACATGGAATAAAACTAACGACTTCAAGAGAGTCTCAACATGCTATATAAATATATTCATAAAAGCACCTGCTAGACTAAAAGGTTGAAGACTGAATGACTAAAAGGGAAAAGGAAAGCAGCAAAGAAAACTGGCCAAGCCAGATACAACTGAACAGATATATATATATATATATATATATATATATATATATATATATATATATATATATATATATATATATATATATATATATATATGTATGTAAGTATATGTATATATCAGCTAAGATGTTGTTTATATTGAATGCACTATTAGAATTGCAAAAACAGCGAGTTCTGGAATCCTTTCCTTCTAAATTAGATCTCATTCTTCAGAGATTACGGTTGAGTCTTCATGAAGTTAAACGGAGATGAACTGAGGAACATCTAAACAATTTGACAAAAACTCAATAAGCCACTGTTATCTTAAAAAAGCGATGCATGGAATAGAAAAATGCTTTGTAAAATATTTACGGAAACTTTTTCGGAACATGATGTCTTCCATTTAAAAAAACAAAACGATGAAAAGAAAAGTTAGTTTATACAGTTGTCAAAATTTGTCAAATAATTTACGGAGGAAACACAATTAAAGGAAAAGAAAGATATTCTCCAACGCTGAAACCCGACTTTCTACTTCGAGTCTCACCTGTCCCTACTACAGGTCATGTGAAGAGCCGCAGCAGTCAAGAAATCTTGATGCTCACTTCTCAAAGATTTGCTGCTGAGAAAACCCGGATATCAGGTACTCTTCTCTCACGGGGGTCAAAACGCTCGACCTCTAACCCTGAATGTTCATGAGGTCAAAATGCAAGCAAATTTCTGCCTTACCGCTTCAAGGGAACATGGCGGTTCCCTATGTTGTTACAGATTCTGAAGGTGACTTAACAGAGAAGAGAGAAAAGTTCCGGATTATAGCCATAACTGTTTTCGTGAAAGAGTCTATGCAAGTGTGTGGGTATATACTGTATACACACACGCACACACATATATGTGTGTGTGCGTGTGCGTATGTGTGTGTGTTCATATTTTATTTCTCACTGTGTATTTATTTATACACTTATAAAGTATGCACAGAAACACAAGCACACATTAATTACATATATATATATATATATATATATATATATATATATATATATATATATATATATATATATATATATATATATATATATATATATATATATATGTGTGTGTGTGTGTGTGTGTGTGTGTGTGTTCATATTGTATTTCTCCTGTGTATTTATTTGTACACTTATAAAGTATGTACAGAAACACAAACACACATTAATTACATATATATATATATATATATATATATATATATATATATATATATATATATATATATATATATATATATATATATATATATATATATACCATATATGGACCGAAACATAATAAACAAGGGTCAGAAGAAAAGTGAAAAATTATCCCATTTGTGTAACAGGGCAAACCACATGGGGATAGTTTAATTACAGAGTGAATGATGAGCTTCCTTACTTAGCGAGGCCAACAAGCGTGAAAACAATAAGAGGATGTCTACTTCAGTTGTTAAATTCCAATATTTACTAAGGCTATAACAAGGGGTTCACTGGACTCTCCAAGAAGCCTTTTTATCGTAACAGGAGCCTTTTATGGCAACAGATCTCTTCCACTGTGTAGGTTGTTAGCGGTGGCCCAAGTTGACATGATGTGTGTGTGTGTGTGTTAAGAGAACAGAACTAGAGTGTTTCTCTAGGAGATGAAACCAAAGTAGCGAAATATAGAATAATAGTCCAAGTACAAAGCCTAACTTTCACATGGAAGTGGAAGGATACGGCAGCCTCCATCAGGTCAGAGGTGTCGTTATAACATGAGTTTTTGTTGAAAATGTATAGTTTTACACATATAAGAGGTACCAAGTTAATTGTTGGTGCCTTTACGTGTAATTCTTAAACAAATACGAACTTATATAAGAGATTATGTAAGTGCACATACATGTATGTTGTTATCTATCTATCTATCTATTTATATATATGTATATATATATTATGTATATATATATATATACATACATACATACATATCCCATTATGCTCATTCATTTATTAGCAAACATGACATAACTGTATTTATAAATAACGATATGCTTGTAACGTCTGTGAAAATAATTCTTGAATATTCCTTTCATATATAAGGCTTTAACTCAAATTATTACAAGTGTAGAAGGAAGAAAAGGATAACCAGGATAACCAAGAAATGGGGAAAAGAAGAAACGACGAAGAATAGTGGTTCTCTTACCTGTGAGTTTGGCAGGGCGTAAGACGCGATAGAGACAGCGCACAGTACAGCAATCCTGAGGATTCTCCAGGCGTTGGCACTCATCCTGAAAAGCAGTAAAATAAGAGGGATGATTCGACCGGTAAAACGATGTTTCTCTTTTGATTTAACTTGTTTGCTTTCTAAAGTGTTCTGGTTTCTTGTAAGCACAAAAAAATTATGATCATGTTTTATAAATGTTATCAGGACGATCATGTATTATAATAAATATAAAACTGCATAAACTATGTCTACCAAAGTTTTCAGATGCCTTAGAAGGCGGTCTAGTACGCAGCCATAAAATGTGATATAATGTCTTATGATTAGTCCACTGCAGTTTCATACCTATGAACGTAAACGTATTCTTTTTCTTACAGCAACATTAAATACATTCAGCATAAAAAAAATATGACAACGAGAATCACAGAGCTGTCCAGTTTCGTTCAAGTTTCACTCAATGCCATAATCTATTTATTTACTCCTGGTCACTGATACATTCATCACTAATCAAGAAATTTAGAGTATCATCCCCAAGCTAAATTGACTCGAGGTTGTTTATCTGATGTCATATGCCAATATTTAGAGAAAAGCAAAGCCTAAACAAACACATCGCGCAAAGAAAACAAACACAGCGGCGCAAACGAAGAGCGACATCAAACGCAGATCGTCACCTGCGCCTTTTTCCCGTTTGTGTCGTTTCAAGTTTCGTCTTCCGCTCATTTCACCAACCACAGACTGATATAATGTCTGCCTGCCGTCTAGCTGCTCCGGCTCTCTCATAATGATCAATTTACTCGGACATACATATACTCTCTCTCTTTACTTGTTTTGCAACGATGTCGGAAGAGAGTCGTCTTCTCTCGTTTGTCTATTTCTGTCACTGTAGACTCCAGCGGCAAGAAGCTTAGTCGCATCTGGTCGTTTCCGTTTTCTACTGTGAGGATGAAAATCATATTCTGATCTAAATCGTTCGTCGCCTTCGTTTTCGACGAACTGAAGAATATTTACATATGGTTACTCTCGATGCTCCAGGCGTTGAAGATGAGAACTGAATCGTATTCTAATAATTTCGACCTTCTAGAGGTCAAAAACGAGATCTGTAAGTTCCTTTACGGACAGAATATTCTTGTCTGAAAAGTTTCTGTTCATCTGACTGTTTTTGTCGTCTCGCCGATGCCGAGCGAATTCGTGATATGTTGAGATGGTTCGCACCGCGGGCTCTTCGGCGTGGCATTACCAACTTACGAATTTCATAGTTTGGCCTTTTCAGTCTTCTCATATCGAAGCCGGTTTCTTCTTTTTGTCTTCCTCTTATCGGGGGCGTGCAGCATGATTGCTACGTTGCAAAGGTCAAGGGCTCAATGGTCTGCATTTGCATTATAAACTTAAATAATTAAAGATGATATATGAGATGTTAAGCAAAGACCACATGGACATGTAATTGTCAACACAAACAATGACGTCTACAGTTATAATCATTTCGCATTAAGCCAAAGAAAAACCATGTGCATAGCCGTCGGTCGTGCAACCAGGAAAAGTAAACGTATACTTTAACCACACACGCTGTGTCTCATTTTTATTTTCTCTTCTTTAAAAATGGGGGACGTTTCTTCGTAAGGAGGGTATCAGTTGTCGTTCCCAGTAACTGCAAGTAGTTACGCAATGGCGACGATTTTGAAACAAGTAGATAGATCCTGTTTATATATTAAATTCTCAGGAGATAAGCTACTCATCTTGAATCGCATATTCTTTTTCTGTTCTCTAGAATATTTAACTATTGATCGTCTAGGAATATTCTCATAACAGCATAGCTATTCAAATAGTCAAATTACCTTCTATAGTAAGATAATGAAAATGCACTGAGTATGTTAAAGAAGTTTTGCATCTCAAAATTCTGGACAAGAACCACCAGATATAAATAACCTTGGCGTATTTACATTTGCAAAACAAACACATGAAAATAGGTTTTTTTTTTATTCGAATCCTTCTTATAATTGGTGAATTGCAACTAGTTTGAAGTCGAAAGGAAAAGTTTTTTTTTTCTGGAATTTCAAGGTTACAGATTACATGTTCTACACCAAAGAGAAGCCGCCAGGGAAGACTGACGAGGCACTGGGAACTAGCGTGTTTAGTTATCATTTTATTGTTTATACTCATCTATCATCAATTTCTGTCCTGCAAAGTCGGTTGGATTATATCTATCTAAAACTTGTAACAGAACATTGGAGTTCTATCTGGTGTACAAAAGCAACCAAAGCTGCCTTCACAGTCATGAGCGAACGCAAGCTTCAAAAGGAACCGAACATCGGCCCGAAGCCGCAGTTGAGACCATCTCGAACAGGTACCCGCAGACGTGGGTGTTACCACCCTCCGGGGGGGTTAACCTTGCTACGTCACAGAACTCTTCAGGGTAACATGGATCAAGGTAGTATGGTTTGCGTTAATCCAAACAGACAATCATTTAAATAGGAAAAAAATGTATAAGACGAGCGCCATTAGATTCAGCTCTAAGGAAAAATGTGATTTATATATATATATATATATATATATATATATATATATATATATATATATATATATATATATATATATATATATATATATATTCTCCATTCATTTACGAATGTTCATCTATATACCCTTTCTAAGTGCTTGTTTGATATATACTATTTATGAAATCTCCATATATATATATATATATTATTTGTATATATATATTTATATATATATATATATATATATATATATATATATATATATATATATATATATATATATATATATATATATATATATATATATATATATATATATATATATATATATATAGTGAACGTAACTCGTAATTGAGTACAAGAAGATTTATATATATATATATATATATATATATATATATATATATATATTAGTGAAAACTGATGATTTATACATTTAACTGGTGGCCGAGAACAAAGAATCTCTCTTAAATGGAGATTTCATAGTGGTATCCAAAACAAGCACTTAGAAAGGGTCACGTAAATGAAGGAATCACTTACGCATACTGCGCCGCAGATGAGGGGTATAATTGTCTGCTAAAGGAGTGGGAGGGTTCTGGAATTACCAGCTAACTGCTAGACTGCAGGATTTTTAAATATTCCGGTGATTACAAATACTGAAATGGCAATACCATTTCGTTATATAGTAGCGACAGCCTTGTTTAATAACACCTTTGGTCTTTTCATTTGCACTGTTTTGATCAGTTGTGCCCACTTTATCAAAACTACAACGAAAGTCGTTGAAATAACTGAATGACGAAGAATGTTCCACTTTCCTGCAATGTCAGTAGAATATCAAAGAACACCGATACAGATTGTCTCAAATATGTTCAGAGTATGCCGGAGGAGAAGGAAGAATAGCTCTTGTTGTTTTTAAGTGTCTAATAAGCAAATTAATGCAGACAAAGTGTTCTCAGATCACGGTGCCTGGTTATTTTTTTGTTTTAGAAAACAAACTAAAAGAATATTCAGAGGGACCAAAGAAAAAACTGAAAGATTATTGTTTCGTGAATTCGACCATTGTCTGTTGCTATCAGAAAGAACCCATTGAGTGCCATATTGTCAAAGATTTTTTTTTTTTTTTTTAGGTGGGAGTCGGTAACCATAACAAGGCCACTGTTTGTTACTGCAAAAAGGACACTGACATTTTGTTTCAAAAACCAAAACACAACCATTGTTCAGTGGAAAGCCTGGTTGATCATTCCACAGCTAAGAGCACCTATATTAGTCGGTAATTATGAAGGCCAAAGATCTGCAAACAGATGCCTCAATTCATCTTCAGGAATTCTCGGTAAATGTTAAGGCTACCATGCCATACACTGAATTTTTTAACAGATTTCTTTTACCATTACTTCTCACTGGGTTAAATAAAAAGCCTTAAAAATGAATCAAGATGTGTAAAATAAAGTATACCAAAAGCATATTGAAATAATAGGATAACATAACTTATAAAAATTGCAGTCAATTCACTCTGTTCAGATGAATAAGTAAGAGTAACAAGAATAGCTGTTAAAGTACTCTATAGTCTCTCGGACAGGCTTAAAATTCTCGTCCCTTTACTTTCCGTCTAGTAAGATTTCCCTTGAGGGAATTTTTCTTTAAATATGTTATTCATTCTATCAATATTTTCTTTCAGTTCTGTCTTAGTAATCACTACAAGGTAATTGTTGAAAATGTTCGAGCTGTAATGTGACACGGCTTTTAGCGTCGTGGTGTTACCAGTTCAAAATTTTTGCATCTTAAAAGATATCTTAAACTAATATTATATTTGTACTTTGAAAAACTTTCTCTTTCTCTGGATACTGATATGTAGCAACTTATATTCTTCTACTGTCATAAAATTACATGTTCAGTGTTCGTTTGATGATTCCATTACTAGAATAAATTTAATAGTAGTCGTCTCTGCGCTCTTTTAATTGAACAATATTTAAAACTAAGAAAAATTCGTAGTTCTAAGAAGGATTTCTGTTGTAAGTTTTATCATTCTTCCAGACTACAGTAAATTTAAGGCCATTCTAGCTTTATTTGTTCACTCATCAACCAGCTGCATTAAACATAGCAGAACAAAGTGGCTAAACAGATAAAAGATTACAATATTACGCTCGCTTGAAGAAACTGACATTCAGGAGGGTGCAAATTCTACGGTTACAGCACAACCCTCTTCTACCCTCTCGAATCTTGACGAAATAACAAGTGAAATCAACAAGAACAGGCGCAACCTTCAAGGGAATGAAAGAAGAGTAGAAGAGGAGAGGGGAAGAGAGTGCAACAGATCTTCCTGCTCTCTCAAGACGCTGATTTATATGAAGCAGAGTCAGGTAATGATGTGATTTGCCAAAAGATGACAAAATAATTTACTGAACCTGTTAAAAGAAACACGCACATATGCAACGTTGCAAAGTAATTAAGGTAAATAATCAAGTTAACTTCTCTTTTTCTCTACCTTCAAAAATAAACATTTCAAGAACCAAGACTTTACAAAATTTTCTCGTGAAGGCAAATATTCGTGGTTTTACAATTTCATAATTTCCGTCATATGAAGGCAGTTACCGAGCTGTCCACCACTAAGATAAAAATAAGTGACTGCCAAACCACAAAAGAAAAATAACGATAGAATGGGAAGACGAACTCCGTTTTCTGTATGTGAGTGAATGAATGAAAGGGGTGACTTTTGTTTCCTACATCACACAGTTAAAATGACTGAAAAATGCTCTAAAATGCTCTAAAATGACATATGCAAATACAAAGACGAATGTGAGGTATTCAGAACCTCTCTGGTCGCTCTTACCAAAGACAAAAGAAGTAAAAAATAACATTCGGAAGCAACTTTTTCCTCTTTTGCTTGTTACAAACAATCTTGTGTTGAGAAAAGTGAAGTATAGAGTACCTTAGAGTTACACACAAACACACACACACATATATATATATATATATGTATATATATATATAATATATATATATTATATATATATATATATATATATATATATATATATATATATATATATATATATATATATATATATATATATATATATATAGAGAGAGAGAGAGAGAGAGAGAGAGAGAGAGAGAGAGAGAGAGAGAGAGAGAAATTGAATTTCATTCATATTCAAAGCCATTCAGCAGTGAACCAGTTGATACATAACCACACACACACACACACACACACAAACACACACGCACGCACACACACACAGCTAAATGGACTTCTCGATAACAGCACTGGCTGAAAACCAGCTAATTCTTTATCGCTCTTTCTCATCTCCCAACGACGGAAAAGCTTTGCTCTCGAAGCCTACTCTAGAAAACCGAGTCCCTTCAAAGATTCGCCGGTGTTCTTCCAGATATACGTCTGAGGAAGAGAGGGGACCCACAGGAGGGAAAGGGCAGGGCATAGAGTCTGTGGAGCCCCTTGGGCTAATGCCTCCACCTTGTTAATGAGGAAGGAGGCCTCTTGGCACGATTTTCTTATAGTCCGACAGACGAGGCTTAAAACTGTTCCTCCGAATTTTTGTTGGAGAGTGCCAAGTAACTTCTTTATAGTTTTATCATCATCAACTTTTTCTTTGTTTGTATATGCAAATCGTTCTCAACTCGCCCTGATTGTTAAAGGTATTCGGAAAATTCTGCATTCTTTCGTGGAACGGTATCCATAATCAAAAGTAACATACATACGCGCAGAGAGAGAGAGAGAGAGAGAGAGAGAGAGAGAGAGAGAGAGAGAGAGAGAGAGAGAGAGACTTTACCAGCAAGAAAAATGTTTAAGTAAATATTGGCAGTAGAGGACAGGAGGAGGCCTAGGAATAGGCCTAAGCCGAGCATACCTGTTCCGCCCTAAGCCATGATACAGCCAAATACAAGTCGATCCTTCTCTTCAAAGCCTACTACTATTCCTGCCTCTCCATCTCATGCAAACACAAGAGCCACTCCCCTGTTATGATCCTCTTACAGAGTACAGCTCCTCTCCTGTTTTCTTTTGAAAAATTTAAAGTGTCATTTATTAACGGAGGGCTGCGCTGTGATCTTAATATCTGAGAAATTTTCAGTGAGACCAGTCTTTGGGTTGAATGAAGATGTCACTTTATCGTGATTTGCGTTACTACAGGGTCTCTGAAAAATTCAAATACACTATTTATATTTGAGAATGCTAATAGTCTTTGAGGTATCATCTTCTATGTAGTGGAAAATAAAATACAGGGGAATTATAGTTAATAATAATTTTAGTATCTTTAACATCTGA
The DNA here is from genome assembly GCF_040412425.1 of Macrobrachium rosenbergii. Classification (NCBI taxonomy): domain Eukaryota; kingdom Metazoa; phylum Arthropoda; class Malacostraca; order Decapoda; family Palaemonidae; genus Macrobrachium; species Macrobrachium rosenbergii. The sequence goes on from NC_089790.1 coordinate 37,346,194, forward strand.
TTAGTAGAAGGAATAAGTATGCCTTGTTTCTTTGAGGAAAACAAACGTAGAATAAGCTCTGCTCCACTTCATATTTAACCTTTCGTAAAAGACACCTAACGCAAGTATTTAGAATAAGTTCAAGGCACTTGTGAGCAGAAAACGATAGGACAGGGAAATTCAGAATGTACTTGATATTGTGGTAATTGAGGTGACTGGGTTCTTATACTAGTCAGAGAGAGAGAGAGAGAGAGAGAGAGAGAGAGAGAGAGAGTCCACATTAATGATTTAAAGCAGGCTGATGATATGTTTGGAAGCGACCAAATTCACGGAATTTGATCATTTTTAAATTTTAATAAAGAGCATTGGCTCACAGCGACATGTGCCAAGAAGCCTGGAGAGCGCGTGTGATTTGACAGAAGTGGGTGGTTACGCAAAAAATATCACACAACCTGTGTTTACGATTCTGATTCATCGCTTTACGCATTCTCTTGACAAAGAACACACAAAGGACTCCCATTGTTAGTTTCTTGGACGTTGCATGTTCCTAATCTTTCTTTCCCCACGTGTTTATGTATGTACGTCTGCCGGCAACACGTGCCTCTCTCTCTCTCTCTCTCTCTCTCTCTCTCTCTATATATATATATATATATATATTTATATAATATATATATACATATATACTGTATATATTTATCTATTTATGTATGTATATATGTATATAAACACAGTCTTTCAAACTTACTTAAATACAGTAATTCTACACACGTATGTGTAATCATGTAATGTTCATCTCGGCGTCTCTTCTCCAGCAAACAAAGCACACACACGTATATGCACTGTATATATGTATATGTGAAAGTATATATATATATACAGTATATATATATATGATATGTATATATATATAATGTTATATACTCATATACATATATAAATAAATAAATATATATATATATATGTATATATATATATATATATATATATATATATATATATATATATATATATATATATATATATATATATATATATATATATATATATATATATATATATATATATATATGTGTGTGTATGTGTGTGTGTGTGTGTGTGTGTGTGTGTGTGTGTGTGTGTTATAAACTATAAGTTAAGTGTCTATTCGCGCACATATGCACCCATGCATGTACGCATAACCTTTAAGTATTTTCTATGTAGCTATGCTCCAATACACAAGCAGTAATTTTTAGAAGTCCTTGGGTTATTACAAGGCCGCAGATTGTCAGTATTATTTGTAGTCTTATCCGTAATATATAAAAAAAGGACTCGGCAATCGACGTCACTCATGCGTGTAGGAACCAAAGTCAATGAAACAAGCGTATATTACACCAGTCTGCAACCTTTACGTCAGATTAATGCGAAAATGTGTAAAAAGTGCCGGCAGGTGTTGGCGCAAGAAAAGCAAACACTTTAATATCAAAGTTTACAATCCGTTATAACGTCAGTTTTCCATTCCCTGACAAATACGAACACAAGCGAGTGACATCGCTGTTAGTAAGTATTGACACAATAACGGCATGATGTATTTTGAGCTTTAATTCTTCACTGGGGCTTTAAGGTGGTTGTTATTTTGAATGAGAATAATTTGCGATACATTTTATTCCCACTTGGGTGAAAATATTTTCTTGAGGGCGGGAGATGGGATGGGGCAAAAGTGATCATCTTTTTCTAAAAAGTGTAGCTGTGAAGAGTACAGTCTGCTGAGTCGAAACTGATAAAGATCATTAATTGAAATAGAAGTTCAAGGATGTTTAAAAGTACCAAAATTAGTTGCAGCAGAATAACGATTGGATTTAAGGTAAATCATGTTTTCTCATTAAAGTCTGTCTGACAACACTTGGGAATGAATAATGTTCAGCATTCTACTGGCGAAGTTTTCCGACGTACTGCACGTCTCCAAAACTTCAGATTCGATGAGCATTGGCGAAAAATACTGCACAGTTGCATAATATTGAAATGTATTATATTATTATCTCAGCAGACCTTGTATTAATATATTCCGTTTAAAATGACAGCATTGATAATCAACACAAACTCCAGGCAAATTATATAATTAAGTATATATATATACACACACATATATATATATATAGTATATATATATATATATATATATATATATATATATATATATATATATATATATATATATATATATATATAACATATAATATATATAACCATATATATGTAATGTATATATATATATATATATATATATATATATATATATATATATATGCAATATATATATATATATAATATATATATATATATATATATATATATATATATATATATATATATATATATATATATATATATATATATATATATATATATATATATATATATATATATATATATATATATACTATATATATACATATACATACACACATTATACATATATATATATATATATATATATATATATATATATATATATATATATATATATATATATATATATATATATATATAGAGAGAGAGAGAGAGAGAGAGAGAGAGAGAGAGAGAGAGTCCAATGGATGAAATTGGGCGGAACAAATTAACGAGGAAAAGTAAATAAAATGATTAACCTTTAAAAAAAATGATTAACCTTTAAAATGTGAGTTTAAAGAAAGTACGACGCTTTCGAAAACATCTCTGTTTGAAGCGAACAGGGAGAGAAACCTCGCCAGCGAACACCACCACTATCTACACCCCTCAGAGTTATATAATAAAAAAGGTGTTGAAATTTTGCAGCCATAAAACACTATTTTTTTCTTGTTTTGTTTTTTACTTTTTGTTCAAATTGCATAAATGTGCCGTCGTCTGCGTATTCAGCTTGAATCAAAAGACAATACTTAGTCACAAACACCGGATAACCTTGAGCTTCACAACCTCAGATAAACATTCAATATGTTTTAAATTTCAGCTGAAAAAAAGTCATGTACAAGCGATTTCAAGGTCCGAAAGCAATAATGTCTTTCCTTGTTTGTATGTTGGCATGCATTGTTATACAGTGTAGAAGAATTTTAGTTCATGTCATAAACAGTATGGTTCAATGTCTTATTACAGAATTATATGCTAATTAGATAGCTCAAGATATAATTATGACAATTCTTATTACATAATCATCTACTTATTAGATAAGTATTTGTACTGTACTTATATTTTTTTTTATTTCGTTTTCATTTTTAGGCAATTCTCTGACAAAGTATCTTTTTTATTACTTTTGAAAATGATAAAAAGTTTTGAAGATTGAAAAAAATAAAACATTCTTAAATAGAAAGGGAAAAACTACACAAGAAAACATGTCTGAAGTGGCATACTGTGATACAGAAAAATCGCTTTTTTTTAGGACAACACTGAATACTATGTAGTCAACACATGGGGAACTGCGTCTGATTTTTTTCTCAACCGCTCTGGCCTTAACAACGCATAATTGACGCGTTTCGTGACATTGAAGTCTCTGCAACTAGACCGCAGAATGATGCTAATTTAAGAATATTCATGCCCTTGAACTTAAAATAGGAAGTTCCCATCGGCTGATCCGAGTATCGCGCATTACTTTCAGAAAGCAATCAGCAAATTCCTCAGACGGCAGAGAAAAGAGAACGTCTTGTGAATCTGCCTAAAAGGAAAATAGTGGATCGGTCTTTGTCTAGCGTTGAAGTCTCTCAGTTGATATCTGGTACCTACACAAGTGTTTCGAGCAATAAAAAAGTTACTTGAAATCTGGTATTTTGTACTGTACATACATATGCAATATATATATATATATATATATATGCATATGCAGTATATATGTATATATATACATACATTGCATATGTGTATTTATAAATATACATAATACAAAATACCAGATTTCAAGTCACTTTCTTATTGCTAGAAGCACTAGTTTAGGTACCAGAGATAAACTAAGTGATTTCAACGCTAGACAAAGACCGATCCACTTAATATACAGGGTATATATATATATATATATATATATATATATATATATATATATATATATATATATATATATATATACTGTATATAATATATACATAGCATATGTATATAATATACTGTACAAACATACCTATATTTATTTATCTATCTGTACTTACACATTATATATATATATATATATATATATATATATATATATATATATATATATATATATGACTGTTACAGAGATTGGTTTCTTATATTCACATTAAAAATATGCAATAATACATGGAAAACTGATAGGAATGCTAAATGGATACATGAATTATTTGAAAGTTTAATTTTATCATCAAATTAAAAATGGAAATAATTTCATAAAATTATGTATAGGTATACTAAATGGATACATGCATAATATGAAAGTTTAATAGATTTATATAAATATATATATATATGCAATTATAAATATTATATATATATGAATGTAATTATATATATATATATATATATATATATATATATATATATATATATATATATATATATATATATATATATATATATATATATATATATATATATATATATATGAATATATATATATATATGTACATACATATATATATATATATATATATATATATATATATATATATATATATATATATATATATATATATATATATATATATATATATATATATATATATGCATTAATATGGACACATAAGCTGTTATAATGATAATATTATATATCTCACCTAAACAGAGTTGTTTTCAAACGGATAGATCCAAGAGTTAATCAGAATGAATATGACTTCGGTGCAGCAAAAGAAACCCTCCTTGTCTTGTTAGGCGAAATTTCTCTGAACCGAACTTCTTTGGCTAACTAGGCCTATCGCAAGCAAGTCTACTGCAAGAAGCCGAGAAAAACCGTAGTAGGAAGCACAGATCGAAAGAATAAAATCACAGATATGCACAAGAGCCACTCCCACTAACAATAGCCACTTTAAGCAACGAATTCTATCTTTTGGTCCGTCCTCTGGCGATTCACGGAAGTACTTCAAGTGTTTAGAAAAACCACTTTAGAACAAAACACGGGCTTGGAGAAGATATTTCCTTTTATGATTCTATAGGCTGTTGATATAAACGCCTGGTGTTTTGGCGATTGCGATCTCTTGCAACGAAAAACAAACCAGAGTTTTTTCATGGGCGACTACGCGCAGGGACACTCCGTCAGGTTTGTGTTGGCTGTCCCTTGAGCTTAGCGACCCTGTACTCTGTTTGGTGGATGGGCGCTTCGCGCGCGCGTGTGTTGCGTGAGAGAGCCAAGGGGACGGACTGAACTCTTCTCACTAACACACGGACAGTTATAAAGGTGGTGGGTCGAAGGCAGGGTCTCGACAGGTCCTGGGGAGGGGTTGGTTGCCTGTCCTGGGGAGGGATCCCCAGACCGATCCTCCGAGCCTTTGGCCCGTCCTGTGTTCAACAGGACCTCCCCCTATCCACCGCCCTATCCTTCCTTAGTTGCAGGTCCTTCGTTTCAACCTCTGGCGATCAAAATGCTAAGGGAACAGCAAGTTCACTTTCATTGCCCACTTTGGCTCTTGCCTTTAAATGAACAAAATAGATGCCTACAAGAAACTTTACCCACTCTAGTAAATGAAAATGCAAACAAAAGAATACACATTTAACTACAGAGTCAGAATCACTGTCAGATATATATATATATATATATATATATATATATATATATATATATATATATATATATATATATATATAGCTATAGTGACTATATTAAATATTATTTTTGTTGACAGTTTTTTATTTATTACCCTAGATTACATGTTTATTATTTTGTTTGCATTTTTAATTTGATTAGAGTAGATAAATAAATTTCATACATAGGATCTATATATATAAATTTGTCACACACATATATATATAAATACATACATATATATATATATATATATATATATATATATATATATATATATATATATATATTTTATCAAACAATGTTTATGACATTTAAAACTCGTGAAGGACATATTGATAAGAAAACGGAAATTTCAAGATGGTCAGGTACATCAGCTTGCAAGAATCGTTGCGTTTTGTCCTTTCTTTATTTTCATTTTTCTTCTTCCTCTCTTCCTTATCACCATCGTCTTCTACCTTATCTTTTATTGTTGACGTTGCCCTGTTCATCTTTTAAACTTTGTTTTCGTTTTATAATGGCATTTATTTGCCTCATTTTCTCCATTAAAAATAATCGAACTTAAAGAGTAAGGAAGCTAACAATGAGTAAAATTTTCTTTGAAATATACTTAAATCTTTGTTCTGTCTATTTTCCTTTATTCACCTGGTAATATCATGGCTGAAATACCAAAGAAAACGAAATTTTGACTTCGCTGTTTGTTTAGAATTCCTAAGATTTGTGTCAACCTCCTGCATCACGAGCAGCGAGTATTATGAATCTTTCAAATCTTGCAAAAATCCTAGAACAATTTTCTTAGGTAATGATCAACAACGTTATGTGTAAAAATTACCTTCGTATTCCCATATCAGTTAAATACAATTATTGCTGCTTTCTCCTGCCATCTTATCACTAAGTCATTTTACCAGAAGCGAGGACAGGCCTGCGGTCAAGTCTCTAAAGGAATGGGAGTCGAAGGTGCTGTAGGCTTACACCATAAAATTATTGATGCTTGACACCGCTGCTGCCTTTTGTATAACCGGAGTCATAAAGGTCTGGAAGGAATGGACCGGAGGCAAAGTAACTCACGAATACTAACGAGATGGTAACGTCCTCGGGTTGTGCCATAGAAATAATAGCTTCTTGTTAAAGTTATTATGAATAATGACTTCCTTCTTGATAATTCAAAATTAGACATACAGGTGGAGAGTCCGACTCCCCTGAAAAATATACGTCTTTGTAAGTTCTCTGCAACAATTAACGTCTCGTTAGCCGCGATAGAAAGATAGAGGAAGAGAGGACAGAGGTTTTGATATTATGTTCGAAAAACTCAGAATAAGTGTAACTGTCATTAAACGAATTTTCATTCATATTTCTTGCATTCAAGATTATTTGGAATTGGATTTAAAGGTAGCAAACAAAACTGTCTTGTAAAAATCCATCGACTCAAACAAAATGAATGTTTCTATAATGCTCAAGGAAAAGAAATAAAGAGAGAGAGAGAGAGAGAGAGAGAGAGAGAGAGAGAGAGAGAGAGAGAGAGAGAGAGAGAGAGAGATTCAATAATCCCTGTTTGTCCTGCAGGGCAGGACGGCATTTGGCGATTCGTGGAAGAGACAATTAAGAAGCGTACTTATTCCAGTCTTGAAACATGGGCGTTTCTTCCGCACGATCGAAGGGGCGAAAAGTTTGGAACCCTCTTTAGCTTGAAGGAATGAAGCACGTCAGCACTGAAAGAGAAAAAAAATACTGGCCTTTACTTCTCATGAAGATGTGCCTCGACATAGGAGAACTCGTTTTGAGCGTAAGGAAATTCTGGAAAAGGTTCGTCTTTCCAGATTTAGCTAAACGCCCCCTTTCAAAATGCGAAGGAAAATTGCAAAGTTGGGGAAAGGGATATTTTCTTCTTATGATGTTTAATCAGTGATTCTGTCCAAGGGTCTATTTTATAAGAATATAATCGCTTCGAAGAAATGACTTCATGAAGTCGCTCGAGGAATACAAAGATTAGCTTATAGGAATTTAAAACGTCAGTGAGATGGTTCCGAAATATTGCGCGCTTGGTAAAATGACAAAAAAAAAAAACCGATTTAAAATGCAGTGAATTATAAAAACTTAAGTAAGATGGAATATGGCCAAAAAAAGTCAAAGTTAAACAAAAATGCTCAGCAGAAATAATAAAATGAATATCTGCATCTTTCAGCTAAAACTTGATTCGGAAACGAGCCTTGAAATTATGAGAAATATGAGTAATGACATCCAAAAGAGCAGGAGATAAAGGTGACTAAACCCAGTAAGTTTTTTGCTCTTTAACTGACAAACGAAGCATAAGAAAAAAAAGAGGAAATAAGGGAAATAAAGAGTAAAACACCCTGATTCTTATCAGATTAACCAATAGTATTTCTATTAAATCAGGACAGATTAGAGGACGATTTTCTCTCGGTGTTTGTTATTTGCAGATTTTTGCGAAAATCTGACTGAAGGTGGGCCTCGTGAATGGCAATAAATGACTAAATTCGGGAAGAAATAGAAAAATAAATTTTTGGGGTGTGGATTCCTTGGTCTTGGCGGAGGTTTGCGGTTTACGTATACTCTTGTCTAAGTATCAGTTTCCTTGTTTGGTTGACATTTCCTTAATTTATCTTAAGACATTATAAACGTAGTCTCTCTCTCTCTCTCTCTCTCTCTCTCTCTCTCTCTCTTTCTCTCTCTCTCTCTCTCTCTCTCTCTCTCGTCCATTAAAGCTGAAAAGGTGAAAGTTCGGTACTAGTAGGTAAAAGAACAGCAAATCTTCAAATGACAGAGCTTTGCAAAAATCAGTATTGAGAAGGAAACCTTTTAAAACCGAGTACCCAACAGCAACCGAAACTGCCAGAAAAGAGCGAGGTAGAAGCATGGAGGCTCTTCCCCGGAAGGTATGCGCAACCGACAGATAAGAAGAGCTGGCCATCAAGATACTTTACTGTGTGAGAACTGACACCCGAAAGCTTCACAGTGGACAAGGACTTTCATCTCCCAGGAAGCTCTATCATCTCAAAAGGACTTCTAAAAGAAGCTACAGCTCACGAGTGATGTCACGAACAAGAGACAACAGTAAACCAGTAAAAAATGCGCCGAAGTTTCTTTGGTGCAATCCAGTTTTCTGTACAGCAAATAATCACGGCCACCGAAATAGATCTATCTTTCGGTGGTCTCGGTATAACACTGTATGAGCCGCGGCCCATGAAACTTTAACCACGGGCCGGTGGTGGCTTTTCCTATATCGTTGCCAGACGCACGATTATAGCCAACTTTAACCTTAGATAAAATAAAAAGTACTGAGGCTACAGGGCTGCAATTTGGTATGTTTGATGATTGGAGGGTGGATGAACAACCTACCAATTTGCAGCCCTCTAGCCTCAGTAGTTTTTAAGATCTGAGGGCGGACAGAAAAGTGCGGACAGAAAAGTGCGGACGGACAGACAAAGCCGGCACAATAGTTTTCTTTTACAGAAAACTAAAAAGGCACCGCATAAACAAAAGCGGATGACGCGGACGAAAGTGACTGCATACAACGCTGTCTTTTGTGGCCTCTCGTCGGTGGTAAGTTGAAACTCTTGGTACCTTTTTTTTTGGTGGAACTTCGAGGGCAAAAACTGAAATGGTCTTTTAATGACTGAAGAATGAATGGAAGATTCAAGTTGAAAGAGCCTACCACGTTTTAATATTATTTTTTAACGAGGCTCCGTAACCAGCTCGTAGGGGCAAAAAAGTAGATTTTTCCCTAATATTTAGGCTTGCCATTTTCTTGGATAAGACTGATTTGGCGTTTTTGTAAACTTTTTTTCTAAGATACTCATATATTTTCCCATCATTAAATGGATCTGAAGATCGGTGTAACACATGTAATGCAAATCCTTTTTTATCCGAAATCATAGTCAAAAGTGCAGGAAAAAACTTATTTTATGCTTTCCTAGTTTATTCAAAGCAAACGAAGGATAAAAAAATAAATCCCTCCGTGATGTAAGACCTGTGTTTAAAAAAGGATTGGCAGGAAAAAACCCAAGTAAGGTAATAAATGCCTTACCCGAATCATTTCCTTCTTTGAAAAGAACTCGTGTTTGTCTGTGAATCAAGTTTTCTAAGAATACTTACAACTGGTTACAGTCCATCGCAGCGGGTTATATCATACGCATCTCTCTTTTGAGGCCTCTCCTGTTTACGCACAACATTTAGTTAGGTTTGCTTCTTCGACGACTTCTATTCTTAAAAGGTTAAAGTGACTCCATTTCATCGACGACATGTTAATCATACACCGAGAAACTTTTTTTCTTGAGCCCCTCTGCACTCCATTCCCCCAAATAAATTTTAGAAATGCCACCAGTACCGAGTTCCTCTCAAAAGTGAAAATGAAATTTGATTGAGTCTGTCTTATGTTTACTGATCTGAGAAAGCACGTCTATCACCCCGGCATGAAAAATCCGGAGACAGTGTTATAGTTTTTAATTCAAGGCTTTTTCCCCGATTCATCTCGTAATTTATCGTACATTAACTCCGAGTCCTCGTGTTTAGGAGTGGCGTTCCCTACAGGTGTCGTGATGCTTGTTTTGCCGCACCTGTTCCGGTACAAGTGCCGGTAATATACCTCGACACGGACCATCCACCTCGCCTGTATTCTCAGGTAACAGAGATTCATTAACATTCTAAGCCAGCAATCGGTTACCCCACGTCTCGCCGGTAACTCAGAAAACTTTATTCTTTTATTTATTCATTTTCTAATTTGGGTGTCTGGGCGACGAGCCTTGTCACACAGTAAACTTCATCTTCATATTATTTGTGATTTAAAGCATAATATTCTTATTTTATTTGCAGAATTTAATAAATTATTACTGTCGTCTTATTTCATGGTCGAATTATAATAGAAACATCCTTTCAGATAGATTTTAGGTGAGATGAACGATCACTTAGATACAATTGTTCCCACACCATAAAAAATGAGGCAGAATCATTCTACATACAATGGTGAGAGGTGACCCTGGGCTGGATGACAGCAAACCATCCCTCAGGATGCAACATATCCTCCCAAGCTTGTACAAAGGCACTTCAATCTTCATATACTTAAATATGAACCGGTATTTTTATCGATGTTACTCAAATTTACAAACAGAAAACAATATAAATAAACATTACGTTGTATAGTTAGTCAGATGAGAAGGAAGAAACTTTTGAGATAGTAGGCTATAGGAATTAGGTATAAACGGTGTAGAGTCTAGGCGGCCTGGTATTAAAATTACGCATGCAAACAGAAATTTCCATTTACAACAACTGAAAGCAACTCGGGCTAACCAAATGAGTTGCTAAGGTTGTTGAACAACTTCTCGGTCATTAGAGACCGAGGTCATTCTTGCAAGATCCTGAATTAACTTTGTTCTAAACTTCTGCCAGTGTTTTAGAAATAATGATGGCGGTCTCAGCGCCTTACCTACCCCATTCATGACATGGGAGAAGGAACAAAATCAGCTGCAGCTACCCTGGAAGAAGCGATATTGAAATTGTAAGAAGGACGAGAATGGAAGAAAGGAATTCTGAAGAATGGTGCCCAGAGTGACTACTTCACACCAAAGGAAAACCTTCAAATCATGTGAGTAAGGACATTCAAAATGAATGTAAGGGCAGGCTGGAAACTAAAGGAAATAATCGTAAAACACGTGTCTTATCAACCTTTATACACAAATGTCCTTGCTGAAAAAGATGAAATTTCTTTTTTGAAAATACTAGCACACAAATGATATCAGTTTATTTATCGACAAGCTCTCACATTCATAATTTTTCATTAATCCTCATTCTGCACATTTGAAGACAAAAATATTTTGTTCTTATGAATATCTCCTGTCCGGCGCACTGTTGAAATGGAAATTCAGTTTTGCCTAATAGAAATCGTTTGCTCATTTTGAATAATAATAATAATGATAATAATAAATTTGTAATTCATTAATTTCTTCGGGTCTTTATAGAACTTAGAGCATTAAAAAGAGCGTGACACTCTTCTGAGATTCGTCGAGTACCAGAACTATGGCATCAGCGAGGCACTACTGAAAATGGTCATGAAGTTTATCCGGTAAATGCATATCTCTTTCTTCAACCCTGTTTGTAAACATGTACTATAATTTACGCTTCAAAATAAAAAAAATCAAAAGATTAGGATGTTACAGTCACTCAGATAAACCGGAGGATATATCATGTTAACATTTTGACGGGCTCGGTTATACAATGGCCCAAAATTATACCCTGAAATAACAAGAAATTGATATTATGTTATCGTGATACTGTGCTGCAAACTTGTAAATGAGCGCCAACATCCTGGTTTGCTTATGTTTTAAGCCTCCTTTGATAGCCTTCGCTGCCGAAGGAAACACAAATAAGAGGCATTAGGGATTATGAAATTGTCCTTAATGGACCAGGTAACTTCTCGGATCCTTCACACTGTTAGCATCGTGATGACCTTTGTATTTTCCAGCAGACTTTAGGTCACTTTTTCGTTTTTGAATTTAATAGACAAGGGTCTCCTCTCACCCTGGTTAACATCAAGAGCATAAATATACAGGAATGGTCACGTTCTAAGTTCGTATAAGGGTTGTTCCAGTACTATTACGGTCCTTTCTCATAAGGTGCTTGGTCAGGCTGAGACGTACAGGGACAACTCACTAATGCAATAACAAGGGACTAGTTAAAGCATTGTTCAAAAACACTGCTTGGAAATTTGTACATAATAAATGCAAGTATTTGTATGAAGCAGGTCACTTTAAAAGCTTCACAAGAAAACGGACTTACTCTGAATCCTCTAATCCGATATTATCTACACCCGGGCAGAGCATACAAGACAACGATGGTTAATTGTATTCTTTTTTATATATTTTTATCTAATTGCTTTTATCATTTGTGTACAGTATTCTACCTCCTGTCAAGCAAACACTAACATCTTGTGGTGAAAAGAATAGTACTATAGCACAAAAACGCCAAACACCACCAAAAAGAAAGAAAAAAAAAAAAAAAAATGTGGTGTCTTGTGCGGTGCTCAGCTAAATAGGGATTCAAATTTCATCCTGATCTCTTATTTTCCATCACATTTAGGTTACTGTAATTCTAAACTTCCGTTAGAAACGATTCACTAGGAGTATATTACCATAATGTTTATTATAAAAGATTAAAGAAACGCTGAAATGTCGAACACAAATTTTTCATTGGTTAGCTCGCAGATTTGAATACTAATAAAGGCACATTTAAGGAAAGACCTTTATAAATACAATGAAAAAAACTGTATTAAAAAAGGCAGCATTTTATTGAAAACTGCATATTAGTCGCTTTTCTTGAAATGTATACCGGTTAATTTAAAAGACGACCTAAATATTTTGAGAAGTATTCGAAATCGTTAACAAATGCAGGGATCGCATTTCTGTTAAAAATAGGAAAGATGCCCCAGTGGAACAAAAGGCTGTTGGCCGGGTGTAAGCAAGCTTTCGCAGGAAGAGGTTGTCAACTCTTCCCAGGCCATAGGAGAGTGAGAGGAGTGGGAAAATGGGGAGTGGTGTTTCCCATTCAAACGATGACTCTGAGACGTCTGCCATTTCCGTCGTAGGCAGATTTACGGGGAAATTAGTGGACGGACACTTTCTGGAAATAATCATAAACGTTTATAGAGAAAGTCCGTGGGAGCGGTCAAGCTCTTTGTTGCTACGCCAGTAAGGTGGGGCGCGTATGTTTCTGTTCGAGCGTTGGTTCGGAATGATGTAACCGCTCACAGGATGCAATAGGAGTTTGGTGCGGAAAAGAATGTATCAAGGAAACGGCGCGACATCAAAAAGCTTTTAAGTGCTTTCTAAAACCTTTGTCTTATCGTAACAAATGGGATTAATAGAAATCTTTGTGTTTTCTAACTACTCGTCGAATGTACATTATCGGTCTAGGCTTGTTTGCGTCTGGTCAATCAGCCAACTGCGGAGAATTCTAGCAACTGTGCTAATGGCAACCTTAATTATCTTCTCGGAATAAATGTCGCTTCAGTGGTTGCTGTTTGTTGTGATGATGATGTCAGTGTTCGTTCAGGAATTTCCACGGGCAAGAAAATTGACTGATGATATAAAACTGTTTAGGATCTCTCGGTGCAGTCTGTTTCATTAAGGTACTCACTGTTTATCTTTGGTGCGCCAAAGAAATCAAAAGAAATATATTTTCTGGGGTAAGTAAGTGACTTGAAGACACACTTCTAATGAGATGATCTATCGAAGAACTTTGAACTGACAAAGAGACGAGTAATTCAGAATGAATAAGCCGGGACTTCGGTTTTCCAAGGACAGATATCCTATCGTCAAAGCATTCACAATGAACCAATCAGAATTGAGTTCAATGTAATTAATCAATGTCAGCAGTTGGAATCTGCCAAGATTTTCCCCGATAACTTGAAACAAATCATACACTCATATTAAATGTTATCATCAAGTTAAAAAAATAAAAATAATCTGACTTTTTTTTTTTTATAAAATAATCTGTTATCATCAAGTTAAAGAAAAGATAAAATAATCTGATATTTTTATGGAGTAACGTTAGGTCACCTATTGCACGTTACGAAAGGTCAGTGCGTAATAAATAAATAAATTTCCAAATACAATTAAGGTATCAGTGAACACTTAATTATTTGAATGGAATAATGAATGACATGCTAAACACATCATTAGGAATCATCACAAATATCAACTATTGACACATGAATATAGGGTAAAAAATTATACACGGTTAACCATTCCGGTGGAACAATGGATAACAATTTATGATAAGAATACACGATAAGAATGCAACAATTTGCAACTGCGATTAAATCAAATTAGAATCTGCAAGTAAGTCATGTTTTTAAAATTATTTATTTATTTATTTTTTAGTTTTCTTTTTTAACCTATTACGGTGTCAATAACCTAGGTGCTCTGACGCCAGTGTTAGTAGCTATAATCAATCAATGAATCAATCATTATGACAAAAAGAAGCCGTGGGATGAATGAACTTCTTAAGCTTCTCAGAAACATTGAATCATGTAGTAACAGAGAAGGAGACAGACTCACAAACAAGCCTACAGCATGTAGCTATTTCCTGAGGTCACAATGAAGAGGTGTGGCTTTCCCTCGACAGAAGTGTACCAGTAAGACTTACTCATAAGTCCCTCGTAATGAAGTATCGTCAAAATACTTTCGTTATTATGAAGGAAATTTCAATAAATTTTTTCCATGAAATTCGTTTTGTCATGGACGATCAGGATTTACTTCATGATGACGTGATTTTGTTTTCAGTAGAAATGCTTCAGCCAATAGGAAAAACTCTTGTAATCTAACGTCTTCATGCTTTTCTTTGTTTTTGTTAAAAAAACATAATTGTATATATTGCTTTCATACAAGAGTGTTCAAAATCAAACAAATTTAATTATATTTACAATATACATACATACATACATACATACATACATACATACATACATACATACATACATACATACATACATACATTTTGGTTATTGAAAATATACGTACTTACACACACACACACACACCTTTATATATATATATATATATATATATATATATATATATATATATATATATATATATAAATATAACTGTAGATGTATATATACATATATATATACGTATAAGTACTGTATTATATATATACATAAATACCTATGTATGTATATATAAATACATATATATATAAATATGTATATATATATATATATAAATATATATATATATATATATATATATATATATATATATATATATATATTCAGACTTACATACATTCACAGAAGCGTAAAGACACATAAACACAAGGATACATGAATTACTCAAGTATGTCAAGGATGCAGAGAATATTTGATATTCATTCAAGCATTTCTGTTAAAAATATGCTTCCGTATTAACTTATGGTACGTAAGTGGATGATTCTGTGGTTTTCTTCGCTATTTTAGGCTAATAACCTTGACTACTACATTCATTTTTAACAACTTACTATACTTGTACTTTTCCGGCTCGGGGTCGCTAAAAGCTAAACAAGCATACTCACACATGCACATATATATACAGTAAGTATATGAGCAAAGCTGTATTTTTAAATATACAAAAATGATTAGAAATAATTTTTGTAATTGTAAAAATACAGCTTCCCTCATATACTTAATTGTGGATATATATATATATATATATATATATATATATATATATATATATATATATATATATATATATATATATATATATATATATATATATATATATATATATATATATATATATATATATATATATATATATATATATATATATATATATATATATATATATATATATATATATATATATATATATATATCACGAAGGAAGCAGTAGGGAAAGGCATCCTCATCACCTACAGTTTATTTTCATCTGACGAATTCCAAGTCGCATTTTCAAGGCTATAAAATATAATATAATTTGCGAACATCAATAACAAATTAATGCAATGTCAACAGCTCTTTATGTAGTGAAAATATTTAAAACAAAACATCTCATTCCAAGACAAGTCAATAATAAGTAAAAGGAGTTCACTAAAATCTTAAAACAACCTACCTATATGAAAGAAAGAACAAGACTAACATAAATAAATAAAAACAGAGTGAGGAAAACCAGTTGCCCAAACTTGGCTATAAACAATTTCACTGAGGACGATTGAGTATTTAACGACGGTACAGTCTTCTTGATAATTATGGATTCTAGGATGGTTAAGTCGTTGTTGTTCTGCACTTGACCTAAGATGGAAAAATCCGCATAGATTCCCACAGGGGCATAAGTCATAGAACAGGTAGCAGGTTATCTAATCCTGAGCAATCAAATATACGAAATCATTCAAAATTATGTAAAACTTATATTGACAGCAAGGATTTTTCCATCTTAGGTCAAGTGCAGAACAACAACGACTGAAAGCAAATAAAAATGCAAACAATCTTATGAGCCTCTGATTCTTGGTCATTGTAATGAAAATGTCTTTGCATAATTTATATTAGCATTTAACCCCTCAACGATAAGGGGTTGAATCTAGTTTCGCAAACAAAATGTTCATAAGTTGTGCGTTTTCTAACACCAGCTTCTCTCTCTCTCTCTCTCTCTCTCTCTCTCTGTTTTATGAGAAGTAAATCAAAATTACTTAAACGACTTAACCAGACTTAGTTGGTTTTGAATAATCTTTAAGCAAAGTCCAACGATATGAGTAATTCAATACCCATCACCAACGTAGGTTTGGAGGAAGATGAAAGATCATAAAAAAAAAGGAAGTAAACATACAGAGAAGAGAGAGACGCGCCTCCTAAAAGAGGGAAGGTTGCGGAAATAGCGAAACTGACGAAGGGAGAAAATTCTAAGTGGCATCTATAAAAAGAGTTTCCAATGCTTATGATTTTAATGCCATATGTACAATGGAGAGACTGAAGTCAGGGCTGCATTACCTTGGTAAATACAGAGGACTTTGGAAATAAGACAACCATGTCGCAATAGCAGCATCCGAAACCTCGTTTATATGAGAGAGAGAGAGAGAGAGAGAGAGAGAGAGAGAGAGAGAGAGAGAGAGAGAGAGAGAGAGAGAGAGAGAGTTTACTATGGTATTAGGAATGCTTTTTATGAAAGAATGTAACGTGAGGTTTCAAGTTATTTCAAAATCAACTCTAGAAGTAAGTCGATGCCCTGTACTTTTAATTCACTATTCGTAATCGTCATGAAGAGTACGCATATTCGTTATTCATACCAGCATATACGTATATCTAGCTTTGTTCTTTCAATATTTTCAGCAGTGATGCATATTTTTGGTATTTAAGCACTTACAAAATCTAATGTTAGTCAATTACTTGTAATAGCCAATCCAGTAAAATAAATCATATAGCAATTAAAAAAACTATACAGGATTATGCCAACTAGTCTTTGTGACATCGCATAACTGAATTACATCCTTCCAATTAAGGCGTTGGCAGATTTAATAATTTATGATTTATAGACTTAATGTTTTATATGATACAGTAATTATGCATTTGGACGCTGGAGATCCAACTTATGATACGATATTTTACTTGAAAAAAATCAAAGGTATAATTGTAACGAGATTTCTTCATCTGAAGGTCGGAGAAGCCAGGCATGAAATCTCTGCTTGAGATCAACCAGTAGTTTTTTCAAGAGCGAAAGATTCTCTTCTCTTACCTTGAACGGCGAAGGAAACAAACGTAATTGAAGAAAAAAAAAAAAGAAGGGAAAGAAGATACGAAAAAGACTGCCTTTGCCTCGGTTTCCTGAAAATTGCGATCGCGATCAAGGCCGCAAGGTGATCGACTCTTGGAACCCAAAACGCAAATTCTAAGCAAAAAGAGGAAAAAAAGTAAAGAAGAAGAGGTTAAAAAAAGGAAATCCCTGGAAATACGATATCGTGACACGTATCTCGGCATTTACTGCCGGTGCAATATACAGACAGCCTAAATTTGGTTCCTGGAAGGCAATCCTTAAAATTCCTTGCCATCTTTTTCCACGAACCTCGATCTCTTTCCATGATGATGCAAATAACAGATTATATCAATGGTGAAGGAAGATCACTTGAGCCATTCAACTTTGGAAATGTATGCTTGGTGGTATAAAGACTATAGCTTAAAAGTGTTGACCCATTACATCCGTAAAAGGACAACAAATAAGGCTGTGACCAATCACAGATACGGCTTACAATTCCTTAACAATCTTCTCTCACACTTTCAATCTTTCATTAGTAACCAAGAAAATAAGAGACTTAATATACTCGTATCTGGAATAATGACAGACCCGTAGAATTACAGCGAACAAGTACTAAATTGGACCCGTTATAGGATATATGCAGTGAATTACAGAAGGATGAGACTACGTTTCTAAGATCAAAACTTTTGGTGAACAGTCTTCCGATCTCAGTGACTCCACAATATCTGTTTCCATGGCAGGAAGAGGGAAAGGACAGAGTCTGGAATCAAAGTGGATGCTATGCAAGTTCCATGGTTTTATGCCTGGAATCACCTTGGTCGGAAAAGAAGAAAAATTTTTCACTGAAAATAAAGAAAAAATAATCTTTTAAACCTATATTTAGGGAACTTTGCAGCATGTCACCACCCATGAAGTTTCGTAGCCGTCCAGTTGTTATTGTAATGTCTCCAAAATAGTAACCCATGCTAAAGGATTACTGATTCAAATGGGCAAAATCAGTTCTCATAACAAGTAGATGGATATCTGTTAAAACTTTAATGCGATATCGGAGATACGACACATTTTGCTCCAAGGAATTAAGCCCAGGTACCCTCGCTAGTGGGGAGAGGGCCTCTACCTCCAGACCACCGCTGAGCTTCCACGAGATAGGTGGTGTTGAGATAAAGTGTTTGTGCAGCATATGTGGAGAAACAAAAGGTGAAAGGGGGAACTATTTACATATGACGCAGGTGCGATAAAAGGTTAACAGATGAAAAACAGACCTCAAGAAGTTAGTAGAAGTAAAGAGGAGAGTGACATAGAGCAAAGAAAGAGCCGTCTCTGTCTGTAAAAGTTTCTAAGAGAAAATGCTTTTGCAGCCTGGAAGAGCCAGAGTGCGTGTGAGATAGAGGTGAGGGTCGACGCACTTCTGGTGAGCCTTGTTTGCAAGTATATGAAGTGGCTTATTTTTAGGAAGTTTTCTGCTCAGTTCATCAACTTTTTCTCTAGAGCCCCGTCTTCTTGGGGGAAACGATCGATTGGTTATTATATATACACATATATGTATATATATACATATATATACACATATATTTATATACATATATACTTATACATATATTCATATATATACAGTATATATTATAATATATATATATATATATATATAATATATATATATATATATATATATATATATATATATATATATATATATTCAAATACACACATATCTAATATATATATATATATATATATATATATATATATATATATATATATATATATACACACATACAGTATATATCTACATATATATATATATATATATATATATATATATATATATATATATATATATATATATATATATATATGTAATTTATATTGATTATAGAGTCTGAAGATCATAGTTATCAACAGCCGAAGGGGAAAAGGCGAAAGATGAAGGTAGGAACAAAGATGGAACAATGATGGATACCACCAGTGAAGAAGACGCCACGACCCAAGAGGCACCGAGCAGTCGTGAGACAAGGAGCAAGAAAAGGCGTAGGCGTTCTCGGAACTGTCAAGTGAAATGAACTCCCCCCACCCCCCTCGCAAAAAGAAAAAAAAAAAAAGAGAGAGAGAGAGAGAGAGAGAGAGAGAGAGAGAGATGTGGCTGCAATTCATGAAGGTTCGGTTCATGTTTTTGCGCTGCAGCTCCGTTGTGCTTCAGAAGTACGAGTTTTCCCATAAACTGCGCGTGGAGGAGAGGAATGCAGCCGCGCTATCGATGCGAACTACGATTTTTTCTTTGTCTTGAACCTTCATCTATTCTTGCGCATGCGATAAACAAGTCTTTCAGGCAACCATT
This sequence comes from Macrobrachium rosenbergii, assembly GCF_040412425.1. Classification (NCBI taxonomy): domain Eukaryota; kingdom Metazoa; phylum Arthropoda; class Malacostraca; order Decapoda; family Palaemonidae; genus Macrobrachium; species Macrobrachium rosenbergii. The sequence goes on from NC_089790.1 coordinate 37,366,439, forward strand.
ATATGAAGTTAATAAAAGCTTCTCAATCATATGTATGTGTACACAGACACACAGAGACACAGTCACATTCACACACACAAACATGTAATATATACATATATGTATATATGTACATATATATATGTATATATATATATTTATATATATATATATATATATATATATATATATATATATATATATATATATATATATATATATATATATATGTATGTGTGTGTGTGTGTGTGTGTGTGTGTGTGTACAACTGAATCACGAAAATATGGAACGTGATGAATATATAAATAAAGATAAAATCCAAGAAGGAAAGGGAAACACGTGCTGCGCAGCACTCCAGTGTTTCCCTTTCCTTCGTGGATTTTATCTTTATCTTTATATATATATATAATCAGTAAGCTACAAACGTACTTTAATATCCAATTCACTCTACCTCGGAAATAATATATTTTCATATATGTTACCGAAGGGGAATTTTTTAGTTGATAATAAGTTCGTTGCGTTTGATTAAGGGGTCCACTGTAGTCCTGAGTTCTTGTCCTTCGTTGGTTTGAGCCCACGGGACGACGAACTTATTATCAACTAAAAAATTCCCCTTCGGTAACATATATGAAAATATATTATTTCCGAGGTAGAGCGAATTGGATATTAAAGGACGTTTGTAGCTTACTGATTGTATATGAATCACGGTGATGTGATAAAAAGTCATATATACACACACACACACACACACACACACATATATATATATATATATATATATATATATATATATATATATATATATATATATATATATATATATATATATATATATATATATATATTTTCCTGCCTGCATGAAAATATATGAAAGAAAAAGAATATTCACCATGGCAATATTTCAGACGTTCTTGTACATTGTTTGGAATATCCAGAAGAAAATGGTATGGGCGAAAGTACTAATAAAAAGTCTTGGAAAAGGCAGACATTTAAGATCTTCGCCGGATAACATCAGTTCCAGTATTTGGAGCCACTTTCAGACTAATGTGTTGTTTTCGAGGACCTGCGTCGTGAACAGGTGCGGGTTAAAAAAACAGATTGAAATACCTGTATTATACTCACAGAAAATATGTATAAATATGTAAATTCGATATTTTTGGTTTCAGTCTTCAAGCTATTGTCACTCAGTATGAAAATTAATTGGTCTACACACAGTCAAAACACTTATCATAAGGTTCTTTAGCTGGTCCGCTAGTATAATGGTTAGTGTCGTGACATGCCACGCAGATATCGCGGATTCGCGTCTCCCTCAGGGCGATGAAAAATCACTGGCTCTGTATCATGATCAGTTACTGCTGCAGTGTGGGGTCTGCGATGGGAGGTTGAAACCGACATTCTTTGGAAGCTTAAATTTCAAGTCGATAGACCCTGTGTGCTTGTTCCATGTGAACAGGTTTCATCTACTAAAATAATAATAATAATAATAATAATAATAATAATAATAATAATAATAAAACGCAATTAAGGTGAAATTATGATGCATTCAGTGTTTGTACTTGTTTTTATGCTTACACGAGCTCAAATTTATCTGGCATACATTGGCATTCCCATTAGCATTGCAAGATGTACCCATCGACAGAACTACTACGAAGTCTTGTAAACACCCGCTTCTTTCTTTTATGCTAAAAATCCCCCCCGACTTAAAAGTGCGTAGTTCACACAAACATTAGATTGCAAATTTCACCTGGCATACCTGGTAATCCCATTGCGCGTCATCGTCTTGCAATCGGAATCCATTATTGAACCAACAAAAGTTTGTGTTGGGGCGCTAAGTGCTTTCTGAGAGCATTTCATGACGTCGTTTGGCCCCGATCTGGTCTCCAAGAAGACGACAGTGTAAACAAGTATATGGCCACCTCCTTTCTGGACTACAAATTTTGACCGTCATGTAAAATTCCGACGACTGGAGGATAGAAGCTGTCTTTTAACCTACTGGTATTTAGAAGAAAGTGGTAAATATATATATATATATATATATATATATATATATATATATATATATATATATATATATATATATATATATATATATATATATATATATATATATATATATATATATATATATATATATATATATATATATATATGTATGCGTATATATATACAGTATATATATATATCGGTTTCGTCGTGGACAGGGAGCGCAAAATGAACCGAGTCGTTTCTGCACGCATAGTTTGTTGCGGACCGGACTGTATCGGATTAAAGCACTTTCCTTTGCTGTAGATTCCGAGCTCTGCAACCAAACCTGAAACCAGGACCTAACAGAACTGCTAATTTTGTGTATGCTCAAACCATATGAACTGAGGACAGGATCTGAAATGCTATGCTTTAAGGAGGTTTGACAGGCCTTGTATTTAACCCACAATTAAGCTTGCCTTTAACCCACAATTAAGCAGCCAATTTCCTTGAGTAAATGAGCATGACTTTATTAGTTCTGTTTAGAAATATCCAATGTCAAATAAGGTGGTTCTATTGACTTTCCTAACTACAACAGATAAGGGTAGGAACTTTGGTATATAAGCAGCAGAGGATGTCACATAATTCTTCATTTAATGGTAACATAAACGGGTGTGACAGTAGGAATTCCTTCCTCAAGACAAGTGCACTTAGCCAGTCCAACAAGCAAATACTCTTTCAAGCAGTAAACAAATTTTCTTGTTGGTGATAGCTGGGGACGGATTTGTTGTGAACACTTTCTTTCCCACGTTAATGGACGGTTTGTTTTAACGTGTAAATAGATTTCCATTTGGAATGTTCAAGGTTTTATTGCCTTTGGAATAACAAGGTAGGAGAGAGAGAGAGAGAGAGAGAGAGAGAGAGAGAGAGAGAGAGAGAGAGAGAGAGAGAGAGAAAGAACCTTAACCTTTAAAAAGATATTATATGATCATCATGTAGGAGAGAGAAGAAATAGTATTCCGGAAAATTTTTTATGACACGAGAGCATTACACGAAAAATCGAGAGAAACAAAACAATTCTGATAAGGGTTAAGAAAAACAAACGGAGACAATAAACAGCGGAGTAAATGGACCTCCCCTCCGAGGTAATGAAAGCTCTGCCTTTTAATCTAAGAGAGATCTAATCAGGCATAACAGAGACAAGATAAGAAGGTGGCCAACAGGAGTGAAATTAATCAAGGAAAACTGGCCCTTATAGGATCGGTATTCAGTGCGAGTATTTAGAATAACATCTAAAACACTGGTTATGAGTACCCTTTGGCCTGTCAGTATTTACTGCCAGTATTTGAAAAGATATCTTTAATGGGGAGTCTCTTTGTCCTTAAGTATTCGGTGGCAGTATCGAAACTAACTGATACGGAATATGATGCCGCTGGGCTGTTAGTGTTATTGACAGTATTTCGAACAATAAACTGACTGACGTTGAGTGTTCCTAAATGGATTGGAATTTGGAATTTCTTATTATTTGAAAAATCCATAACAAAGATTCCTGGATCTGATTAATTCACGCTGACAGTGGGAACGACAATTGAGACATCACCAATAAACGTAATGACACAAAGCAACATCAATAACCACTAACATTTAGAATGAGGGGTAGGATAGATAAAAAACAAGGCAGGCTAAAAATATTTGAATGAGCAGAGGAAAGGTCTAAAAGCTCAGGGGAAAATGACAGGTAGATATAAAGGATGAGACAAAACCCGTTGAAATGCTGTCAATAAAATGTTACATTTAAGGACAATTTATACAAATGTTTATTCCCCGCAGAGATGAAAGTACCTTAATTAACACAGATGCAGCCAGTTTTTCTCATACGGAAAGTAGCGGTATCAGCAACTGCTATTTACAAAAATAATTGTACCGTTAACAATGGCACGAGGATTTGGAAGCGTTGACGAATATTGACGTTGGCCGCAGGAAGGGTTCAAGGCGAAGTAGGAATGAATGACTTGTCGAACCTGTAATTTCATGAATAATTTTAGCCCTCAAAAGCAGCATTCGCATACTTAAGAATAACAAATTTTTATCAATGATAAAAATAGGTCCAAAAGTATAAGTAAAGAATACGCCGAAGTTTCTTCTGTACATAGTATAATGCTGTATGAAACTCACAGCCGTGGCCCATGAAGCTTTCAGCCACGGCCTGGTGCTGGCATGTGTTGTTACACCTATAACGGTGCCAGACGCACGATCATGGCTAACTTTAGCCTTAAATAAAACAAAAACTACTGAGGCTAGAGGGCTGCAATTTGGTATGTTTGATGATTGGAGGGTGGATGACCAACGTACCAATTTGCAGCCCTCTAGCCTCAGCAGTTTTTAAGATCTGAGGGCTGACAGAAAAAGTGCGGACGGACAGACAAACAGCCATCTCAATAGTTTTGTTTTACAGAAAACTAAAAATGGACATTTAAAGTCGTTAAAAGGAAATGATTTCGAGTTACGGGTGTGCTTTCCCGTGCTTGCATCCGTTTTCTCGAAAATCAACAAGCAATGGGATTAACACATCACCACGTACGCTCAGGTAAGAAATCTCTCTCTCCGCATTCCATTTTCTGTTTCCTTCTTGCTCTCAGGGGTAACTTTCATAACTTCCACCGAGAGCGGAGTACCATTTCTCAAAGTTCGCGAGGTTGTTGGCCACAATGCTTTTGGAGTCTCTGTCATAGTAAATGAAATTAGCAAAGGCGACTTCTCTGCAATCAGTTGAGTGGACGTTGACAAAGCTTGCGATCAGGGAATTATCCCTAAAAGTCGCGGACTCGCTGACTAGTTACTGCCCCCGTTTCTCAAACGGAGAACCAGTTTTTTAGGGGCATCTTCATGGTCGAGGTTCCTGGAGTCATAATATCACTGGAGGCCCAACGTTTTCAAGGTTCGGGTGAACAATGCGATCAGATTTGAACCTTGATATTGAACGTGCTTTGGACGGCGAATTAGGGGACATCTAAGAAATGGATTGAGACGAGTTGAAAGGCCAACATACAAGTTGAGGGACTCGTGAGGCAAAAAACATAAATATCTGGAAATCGGAAGAGGTATACAAATGGCTGCGGCGTCCTGATAATTCGCACACACTAAGAAATGTAATTTATATGTATGTATATATATATATATATATATATATATATATATATATAATACAAATACATATATATACATCAATAATTGTGAGAAGCTTCATGAAATTATTAAATAAACTACGCGGTATTTATTTTCGCTTGTCATTACGAAAACCATTTATAAATAAAATGATTATTTGAATAACATCAAGAACAACAGATTTATAACAAAAAACATTACGAACATTGCATTTGTCACAATAACATTAGAACTGCGCAGACGAAAACAGTTATACCTGCATGTACATTTAAATGAATGCACTATGGAGAAAAAAAAAAAAAACCCCCAGGTGTCGGGCGATAAAAAGAAAATGATAGTCATTTTCACTATGAAAAATGCGGTGACAATTATAAGTTCCGCAGCAAAAGACTGCCTCGAGCTTCCATAAATGGCAGCGTTACATCATAAAATAACAGAGGAGACATCAGGGTAATCGATTTATCTACAACCATTAAATGGTTTAAAAAAAAGCTCCTCTTGTCAAAATTGGCATTAGAGTTTATTGTAAATATAGAAATTAACGATCAAACCAATTTATTCTGGAACTGAATATCACTGAAATTTACTTTGATTTCCATGACTGACGATGAATCAAGTAAACTGAATTACAGAATTCAATGCTTTTACTAATATAGACATTAGCTTTTTATATAATGAAATATTTTTACAGCGGCTAATCTTAATATGGGATAGAGACTGATGTTTCATCTAGCACAAAGCTTCCCTATTTCCAGAACGTAGTATACAGCTCATTGCTTTCATAAAAGTGGGTGCTGTTCCCAAGCCATTTTGGTTCTCTCCATGTGGACATTTTCACATAGCGAATAAAAAGAAACAATAGAATTTATCAAGAACAGAATAAATAACGCGTGCCTATAGAAGGCATGCAAAAATAAAAGAAAGATCCGCAAACTAACATTTCTATATAATTGAGTGTGTAAAAGACGTAAAATTAATGCAGAAACGGAATATGTACATGATATATGTACAGACATGTACATATGTATATAATATTATATTATATATATATATATATATATATATATATATATATATATATATATATATATATATATATATAGAGAGAGATAGAGAGAGAGAGAGAGAGAGAGAGAGAGATATATATATATATATATATATATATATATATATATATATATATATATATAGATAGAGATATATATATATATATATTTATATATATATATATATATATATATATATATATATATATATATATATATATATATATATATATATATATATATATATATATATATATATATATATATATATATATACACACAGTACGTCATTAGCCCCTAAGATGACAAGGACTAACGTCCCTTTCAGATAAGGATTAATTTTTATTTTGGGGGAACTGATAATTATGAGACCCCTGACTGCAAGTCAGTTCAAGGGTGTGGCTAGGAGATCTGAGGGGTTCTAGGGTGCAAGGTGGGGGGAGGGGGGAGAGGTGTCAGTGGCGTTTGGGGGACGTTAGGGAACCACACTGAAACGACAACTTCTAGGGGAAGGGACTTTTTGCTTGTGACGTCAGGAGTGAACAATCGGTTTGATAAAGCTTTGGACACGATAAGTTTTCTCGACTTCCGACAATCAGAGGGGCAATGAAGGCTTTGTGACGTCATTCACTCTATTAGTGCTGCTCTTAGTTGAACGATTTCGTGACGTCACGCCGTTTGGTAAGGTTTCCTTTAGCTAACGATATCCTTCTCTGATAATACAGAGAAGTCGTTGGATCCTTTTAGCGGCTACGTGTTATTTTGACGTCACGAGGGTTGGTTTCTACAGCGGGTAGGTTTGGTGTCTGCATCCTGGGCTGGGAACTTTTTTGCTTTAGGTCCTCCAGTTTCTGAACATTAGGATATTTAATCTTACATCATTTCTCTTCAGAATATCAAGATAAGTAGATTCAGGCTCATGGGTGCACTCTACTGTACAGTACACTATACATTTTATCCATTACAACGCACATACACACAAACACACACATATGCTGATTTACATGCATAATAAATATATATATATATATATATATATATATATATATATATATATATATATATATATATATATATATATATATATATATATATATTTATATTGTAATAATTTTTAATTTTTATTCGTGGCCTTTTAAAGTAAATTACTTTCAGTTAATTTCAATTTAATTTTCTTTTTGTGCCACAAGAAAAGCTGGTTAAGGTTCCTCTTGCTCCCACCGAAGGTTGTTATTATTTAAGTGGTACCTCGCCCATGTGGTACCTCTTTTCATGTATTTATTTGACTGAATGCTTGTTTGGTAATTTCCAGTTCGTTGCCTCACGTTTGGTGGGGACCGTTGGCTGAGGATGAGGGCAGTGTGTATTCGTTTCCTTATCGTGGAGGTTGGAGGTTTTGCTGACCTTATTCCTGCAGGACATCCATATTCTGGAGATTTTATTCTGTCTGAACGCCTTGCTGCATTTGAGGCCCCCTTTTTCTCTGTAATTCGGAGGACGTTGTCTGGAGACTTTGTTGCAGCTGCTTACTGAGGGGCATCTCCTTTGCTGAGGTTGGACCCCCTTCCCGTGCGTTCTGGAGGGCACTGCCTGTGATCCCCTGTATCTATTATTCGCTTTGCATGCTTGGACTCGCCTATGGCCCTTGGAAGGACAGCTTATCTTTCCCCTCGTCCTGCGTGCTTTCGTCCTGCTAACCTCCGGAGTCGTGAAAACGCCTGATTCTGTTTTGATAGCCAGTACGGATATAAACTGTTTCACTGTATATAGACGTTGCTGACGCGTGTCAGTGTGCTGTATCCTCCGGCTGCAGACTTCTTGTGACTTCCAGGACCGTTTTTGAACAGCCATGTGTGTAGTGCTGACCCTTCTATAAATTCAACGTGCTATCACCCTGGGCGTGGGTTAGTTGATATTAACATCGTCAGTTTTTTTTAGTGATTTATCATGTATGTAACATTAAGGTTTATTTTGTAAAATTTAGGATTACGGCTCTTCCCACTTTCACTCTCTCCTACTAAAGTTTTCAGGGCTTTCATAGGAATAGGTTATATATGTATATATACATATATATATATATATATATATATATATATATATATATATATATATATATATATATATATATATATATATATATATACTGTATATATTTCCATACATATTTTTGTTCACATACCTAAACGAATGGGGCCGTATTTGGCAGTGTACATGTTACCACATATTTGTATTACAGTGTTAAATATTCGTAGAGTTGACAGACCCTCATCCACTGGTTAATACCGAGATGCGAGGTGGAAGGCCCTGAAAAGAAGCTGTGAGTAAAGTCAGCGTCAAGAGCATCAGGCGACGTGCGGAATATTTTGATGAAAGATGACTTCACATTCCAGGAAATGTCGTATCTTCGAGAGAAATCAGTCGTCTCATTCGTCGTGGAATGATCGTTCTTCGTTTGCTTGGCCAAGCACGAGATGAGATTAAAGCTTTTTGTCTCTTTCATTCTTATCATTCTGCTTGAATAAGCAAATCTCGAGTGCGAGGCCGTCTGCGGATGGAAAAGCCGTATTTCATAAGAACTGTCGTTGTGCAATGTCGAAAGCCTTTTCTGGCAAGGTTCATTCAAGTCAGTGATTACAACATGAACATGTAAAAAATGCGCCGAAGTTTCTTCTGAGCAATCGAGTTTTCTGTACAGCGTATAATGCTGTATGAAACTCTCAGCCACAGCCCATAAAACTCTCAGCCGCGGCCCATGAAACTTTCAGCCGCGGCCCATGAAACCTTCAGCCACGGCCCGGTGGCGAACTGTGTTGCTGGCACCTATAGAGGTGCCAGACGCGCGATGATGGCTAAATTTAACCTTAAATAAAATAAAAACTACTGAGGCTAGAGGTCTGCAATTTGATATGTTTGATGATTGGAGGGTGGCTGATCAACGTACCAATTTGCAGCCCTCTAGTCTCAGTGGTTTTTAAGATCTGAGGGCGGACACAAAAAGTGCGGACGGACAAACAAGTAGCCATCTCAATAGTTTTCTTTTACAGAAAACTGAAAAAGGAACAGTATGAAGTATGGACGATTTCGTTGTAACAGCGTAGCACTAAACTTGAAAATATGGAAGGTGTACAATTTTGGTAATGCCTATTGCAGTTGTAAACTTTTCATACCTGCTAAATAACACCTCAGAACTGAAAAAGAACAAATAAGGCTTAGCGACTTCGATATTAAATGATGATATTATTAAAGCATATACTCGCTGGTCGAATTCCCTTGCATCACAAATTCTTATGTACATTAGCACACACACAAAACTTATCGTATTAACACTATAACACTATACCATTGTAACATATTAAATATAGTAGAGCTTCCGTATTTTGTGACAAGAACGGAACGAGAAATTGCAATCTGACTTCTCCAGACTCAATAGCGAGAAGAAGAATGCAATTAAAGGGACTGGAGATATAAAGAACAATAATTTTAAGTTGAAAAGCGGCAATTCTGCTCAACTTAATCTCTGCCTTCAGGCCATATCTAGAATTGACAGCGATTTAATGGGGAGCCTTAGGCCAAATAATAAACGGGTTTTAATAGGCATTGTTCTATTGGGATCATGTAAAAGTAACTAACTAAGGTAATCAAGAAGAAATATATATATATATATATATATATATATATATATATATATATAATAATAATAATAATTCCTATTTAACTTCTCGATTTCTGTACACTTCGGAAACGCTTGCCACTACTAAGCGTAGATCCAAAATGAGAAAGAAATCAAGATACTATGATGCCTGGCCGAGATTCAAACACGCGTCCGGGGTATCAGAACGTGGTGATACTAATTACCTGGCCAAGTATTGAAATATATATATATATATATATATATATATATATATATATATATATATATATATATATATATATATATATATATATATATATATATATATATATATATATATATATATATATATATAATTATATATAAATTGATACGGTAATTATATAAATTGAGCGGTGATGAGTAACTACATAATGCATAAATGTTTGGACATTGAGGTAAAGCTTGAACGTCCAAAACATTTTGCAATAGTATAGTGAATGCTGATAATCATTTGTATCTACTCAGGTACTTGTTTTCATGAACCTTTTCTTCGTAAACTGTCTTACCAACCACCAGAGTTTTTTTTATTAAAATATATATATATATATATATATATATATATATATATATATATATATATATATATATATATATATATATATATACATCTTTGCATCTTTTTATTTTTATATATATATATATACATCTTTGCATCTTTTTTCATTTTCCTGATTTTCTTCCTAATATTAGCAGCTGAGTTACTTCAGCTTGAGAATCATAACGCTCTACGTATCTGGATTACCTTCAATTTTTCATCACACGGCCGCGCCTCTTCCTCCTCTTCCAGTTCTTCTTTCATTGCTTTCACACCCTTCGTGCCTCTGTGTTTGTATTTTCTTCTTCTTCTATAACTTTTCTGCATTACGTACTTTTTCTTATTTTATTCCCTTATGTGGTTGCTTTGAAATCCTTCAAGCTTTTGAACAAATTTCTTTCACTTTTCGTTGCTCGCTGCTTTGAATCATTCTCGTTGTCTTTCTTCTTCTTCTTCTTCTTCTTCTCCTTCTTCTTCTTCTTCTTCTTCTTCTTCTTCTTCTTCTTCTTCTTCTTCTTCTTCTTCTTCTTCTAATCCTTTAAAACCTTGCAAACTAATATGGGTGTGTGTCTTTTCCTCTATCCTCCTCCGGGCCAGATCTAATAAAGGGTTGACTATATGTCAGAAGGACGAAGGTCAAAATGTGTTTGGTCCGCGTCCTTCAGTGAGACTCCCGACTAAATTTAAAGAAGAATCACTTTAATTCTTTATTTTGTCTTCTATGCGCTTTCGTCTTTTGATGTTCATTCCTCTGAAGTTAGCATTTACGTAGATAATTGGCTTTAATAATGTTTTATATATTCAGAAGAGATCAAGGCCGAAGTAAATGAGAGGTAAGTTGTTCAAATGAAGTGACTGAAGCCGGCGAATCCTTGCCTGCGTTCAAGGACAAGGTAAAAGATTAAAACAGCCGCAGGAGTAAGTGTTTTTTTTTTTTTCTCTATTTGATGTTACCTTTTGTTAAAAGACAAAATCGAGAGATGGTTCTGCCTATCAGCTTCCTCTTCACGTGAAGTATAGATCCATCTATAACATGTCACTTACCTCAGAGTTAACTTTACAATACTAGTTATCATATAATTTCGATGAAAATCACTTCATACAAATATTATACAAATCTGCGAATCGTCACTATAGAAGGACATACCTTCACCATGTTACACTGTATTAAACATTTTGCAGACATTTTGGAAAAACGTTAGAGAGTAAATTTAACGTCATCTCCATGGTGAAAACCAAGATGTGCCATTGCTACCACAGCTGCTACTACTGGGGCTGGTGTGAATCTTCATAAAAAGCAATATGTGGTAAGGATAATTGATTAGGAGTTTACCTTTGAAATCCATGTTTCTCACTGTCTTAAGCATAATCACTGTTCACATCTAAGGCCTCCTCTTTCAGATTACCCTTTTCTCTAACTTCTTGCATGTAACATGTAGACATTTCGCTCTGTAAATTTTATTTAGCCAATTTTAATACTTTTTCATTTGTCAAATGTTCAGAGAAATATCTTAGATTCAATTAATTTCTTTTGATCTGTTTGTAAATCATAAGGAAACAGTCTATACAGTAAGTACAGTTTACAGGCACGTCCGAGCTTTAACGTAGAAATGTTTTCGAATTTAGATATATCCATTTGAATACATCATGTACACACTAGTAAAACACCAACTTTAATCAATAACATCAATCGTTTCGTGGTATATTTGCTAAATGAGAATGTTTCTACAAAAAAGCACGAGGAATGGTCCACTGACGTAAAACCTTTCATCCGAAATCGAAACAGCGAGGAAAGGGAGGTGACCTGAGCGTGACGCCTCGCATTTCCAAACTCATTATTCCAGGTAGGGTTTTGTAACGACACTCTGCTGGCACCGTTCGACGGAGATGGGTGTTATTCCAATGAATACCTTGAGATCAAAATTCGTTATAACTTCGTAGATTCATCTTCTTTGATGTGGTCATCTCTTGTTCATCCTTTATGTCATAACACCTGCGTAAGAGATGGCTGAAATAAGAATTTTGCAGCTATTTGGTTCATTTGATTCCTTCACATTATTCAAGAAAAGACAAAATCAACCGAGAACGCAAAATGCTAATGGATGGACGGATGGAATAATGTTTCTGGACACAAGTCAGACGCTGGGACCGAAGAGGCCCTAAGCCTTGGGTAAACATCCTAAAAAACACGAAAAAGCAACAAACAAATATGACATGGAAATAATCATGAGGTACCAATGTTGATAAAACTGAAAAACTAGATTCGTGATTGGCTTATACCTGGAAGGGTGAGGGAGGCGGAGAGGGTGGGAGGGGTTGAGAGGCTAGCATGGGAGGAAAAGGAAAGGAGAGGGCGTGAGGTTACTGGAGAAGCGAAGATGGTAGGGCTAAAAATCGCCGTAGGTGAGATAGGTCAACGATTTCTTACGAAAAAGCCTAAGAAAAAGGAATTCCAGCTTAAAATGAAATCTTCAGAATAGATGTTATCAGAAGCAGTACTTGCGTGTGATTTTGTGCACGAAGTTGTGTACTGGTCCTGCCTGTTTCGAAATTCCAGAATTGCCGAAGGTTTCAAGGACGATTCTTTGGCGTGCCAGGTCAACTAACTCTTAAAAGAGAGAGAGAGAGAGAGAGAGAGAGAGAGAGAGAGAGAGAGAGAGAGAGAGAGAGAGAGAGAGAGAGATATTAACTGATGAAATACTATCTACATATCTACAAAAAAACTCGTCTATCTGCACAACACGTTTTACAGAAAACAGACCGGTTCTCAGTCAAAAATTTTTGCGAGACTTCATTGGAATTTCAGTATATATATACAGACAACGCAGCAGTCTCTTGCACGTTCATATTCTAACTGGTGAATCGTGGATGTGTACTCTTGTGTAGAAAGCTTTCACAACAGAAGCTCATCAGTGGTGCGTCAGAATACTTTACACACTGTCCAGTTCCTTGCTAGACATCTACGCACTTCCTCGCTTCCTGGATGTCCAGACCCTTTCTGTCCTCCTTTCTCCCAACATTTCTGCATAATACAATCTTTTTTCCTAAGCTATCGTCCTCCCTATTTTCTCCATAAGACCAAACCATCTCAAAACACTATCACCAGTCCTTTCACAAATGGCGCCCCATTTTTGCCACTCTCCATGCATGTCTTCACATTGTTCACCCTCTACCTTGTTTGAAACTACCCACTTTTTTCTGGCTAACATACGAGTATTCGAATTAATATTCATAGGTAACCATTAATCGCTAAAGTAACATGATCCACGACTCAGCAGTTAAAGTTGTCTTTCCCTTTGAAGCCACCTTCTGTTAAGGGATATATATATATATATATATATATATATATATATATATATATATATATATATATATATATATATACATACATATATATATATATATATATATATATATATATATATATATATATATATATATTATATATATACATATATATATGTATATATCTGTTGCTTGCTCTTAATGAATTTAGTGAAGAATTTCTTTCATATAAGCTATAATTGTCCCCTCAAAAAGCTATCCTAACAGAAAGAAGCCAATTGAAATGTGCAGTAACACACACACGCACAAATAAAGAGCTAGTATCAAAATAACTAACAGTTTGAGTGACGAATGAGGTTAACCATTACAAATGACGAAGACTGACTTATTTTTTCCCGCGCGAGGCAATTTTTGTTGACTTTGTATGCGTGCCCGTAGCGTGGTTGTATAAGCACGAAAGCTTCCAAGCCGCCTCGGCTAACCGCCTCAGACCGGAGTCGATCAGATGTGCTCCACTAAAGACTGCTATCACAAAGATTGACGTTCGTGTTTTTCTGTTACGAAAGATTACATGAGAGATTCAATAGTCAAATTCCACCTGGGTGGCGATCTAAATCATCCTATTTTACGGCCTGATCTTAAACAGCGGGAATTTGGGGGGTAAAATATTTAAAAGAGTGGAAAACAATGGGATGCGATAGTGTCACAAAATGGTGAAACTTTTTGAGAAATAGGCATCAAGTACAATGATAAAATTCTGCTGAATCATTACAATGGAAGTAGAATTACCAAAAAAATGTGATATTCGTATTCTCAACAGGCTCAATTTCCTTTAGGTGCATCATTTATGACACAGCGAGAAAGCCTTGACAATGACTGTGGTTCCTCAGGACGGCCGCGCAGTATCCTACTGTTTTGAACAACGAGAGAAAGTTATATTTTTATTATCATCAACTGAAAACTAGACACAAGAAATAACTAGGAATTGATATATTTACATGAAGAAATCTCTAGCATTTTGCACACTTCTGAAATCATGCCACTTTAAAGATTGCTACTTTCTTATTCTACTTTGAAAATTAACGATGACGTTGTCATTTTAATTGCTGGTGTATTTTATTGCAATTCTCAGGCCTCTAGTTTATTAACGTTTTTTTTTAACGTAAACGGACGTTTCGTTCGATGGAAGTTTTACTGGAAAATTAATTTTCTTTCTTACTTGTTCCATCAGAAATTTTGATTCTTTTCAATGATAATAATAATAACTTCAAGTAGATTAGTTTTTCCATACAATGTTTGTTCTGTGCATTCAAATTTCATTTTACTGTTTATCATCGAAAGTACAATTGTTTTGGCTGCGTATTTATTACTGTTGAAATAAAAATAAAATGCGCGATTTAGTTACTCATTCTCTGAAAAAACAGTTTGTCTGATAAAAAGCCTATATAGAAAATAGGGTTACCAATTCTTAATAAAGGAGATGTGGCCACTTGAATCATCAACCGACCTAGTGACACTGAGAGTGATGTGGTTCAGAGAATGAGTAACTAAATCACGCATTTTATTTTTATTTCATCAGTAATGAATACGCAGCCAAAGCAATTGCACTTTCGATGATAAAAATTAAAATGAAATTTGAATGAGTAGAACAAACATTGTATGAAAAAACTAATCTGCCTCTCAACGTTAATATTATCATTCAAAAGAATAAAATATTCTAATGGAACAAGTCAAAAGCACATTAATTTTCCAGTAAAACTTCCATCGAACGAAAAAAAAATTAATAAAATAGAGGCCTGAGAATTGCAAAAATACACCAGTAGGACTAATTAAAATGATAAAACCAGAGTTTAGGAATTCAAAAGTGCAGATAGACATTTGTAGGCCCGTAGTTTGTTCCTTAAGCTCTACCACTTAATTTTTGGCGATGCTTTATTTAGAATATAAAAAAAAAAACTATAATAAAATGTGAACATTTGCGATGGCTAAGACGATGGTCGCGTGAGAGAAGTATAATTCTCTGTGTTGCCAAAGTTAAGTTCGTTTTTACCATTAATTTTGACTATTCTAATCACAGGGCACATTAGGTTTAAAAGGAAATCGCTTTAGGTGAAGGACGACTCCTTTTCTGATTAATTAAACGTAATATGCTTAGAAAATTAAGTTAGTTTAGATGACACTTGCAAAGTAACAGCTGACAGCCATAATCGCCTAGCCTTTTTCAATAGCCATTTCTTTTCTCTTCGCCGGAGAAGGCAAATAACTCTCTTTGAAACTGAAGACTAATTTCTAATGCGAACTCCTTTTATCATTAGAATTATAGCAAGCTTTAATATGGCTGGAGTCTGTGTCCCTGATCTTTAATACGGCTAGAGTCTGTGTCCCTAACCTTTAATATGGCTAGAGTCTGTCACTAACCTTTTTGTGTCCCTAATCTTTTTTTTCTGTGTCCCTAATCTTGAAAATATGGCTGGAGTTGGTGTCCCTAACCTTTAACATGGCTGGAGTCGGTGTCCCTAATCGTTAATACGGCTAGAGTTGGTTCCCCTAACGTTTTATATGGCTGGGGTAGGCGCCATTGGTTTTCTTTTTTTTGTTTTTACTTTATGGCGATCCAGAATTTACAAGCATAGGTTTTCATAACAGAAAAGGATGTCATATTTTCCTCTTATTTTGAATAGAGTGTTGTTTACAAAAGTTTCTACTTTGTAATGAAATTTCTTGCAGTACTTCGTCAACTTGATCTAGATACAGTCAAAGTTCAGATGAGTCAATACAATTGCAATTGCCAAAATGAAAAAGTAAAAAACAATCCTCTCTGAAATTTAACTCCTTTCCTTATCCAGTGTCTTTAAAGCAATATAGGAAAGCTTTTTTTCCCGAGGAACTCCTCAAGAAACACGTGAGTTACGGTGAAAATATATAAATCTATATCGATTTCCTCACTCGTATTTTATTCCCTCATTTGTTTTCCAGTAGACTTTTATACATCTATGATATATCTTTTATAATATCCTGTCCTTTTCCCCTCTTCTATGTATATATATGTGTGTGTGTGTGGGTGTTTGTTATTTCGTTTTATATTTGTAAATATCTGTGTGTATTTCGTGTGCGTCCGATTTCGCCCTCAAGCCATCACATTAAAAACAAAACTGGATATGTATACACTACCACTATGCATGTAGGTATATTTATGTTCGCATTATTGCACACAGGTGTTCACACAGCCCTGGGATAATTAGGCTCACTGTCTAAAAGTCTGCGTGGAAAATATGATTTGTGCATATATTCATTTGTTCACAATTAAGAAAATACTTATAAAGCCGTAAATAAGTGAAGATCATTTCTGAAAAATACTAAATGTCATTTTATTCCAAAAGCCTCAAGTCAATAGGCGGGAAGTTGGCTGAGGCGTGATAGAAGTTTACACCTTGGAGCTAAAAGCCGTTGAAAGTGCAAAGGCTTAGTGACGTAGGCATGACGTCAGGCAAGAATTCTTTCCGAAGAGGGTTAGCAATTTACATGGAAATAGCGGGGGAAACCAACACTCAAACATTAATACGCACATGCTAACTAGATTGCATGTCATAGGTCTCGGCGTTTTTACGCAGTTGGTAAATAAAAGGCGGTCAACCGTGAGAACCGACGAGAGATAATGACGTGTTATGGTACGACCTTCTCCGAGGTGTTTTGTTTGTTAACTGACTTTTCAGTGCGTTACTTGCTTATGTGTAAATACTTCCACGAATGGGAGAACGAGATTACGTTAGCGCTGTCTGGAGAAGAAGGCATCAATGGTTTTTCATAAAAATGCTAACAAAAATATCTGTGACTCTTGAGCAACAAAATTCAGTTCTGAATGAAGAATAAAATACCCATCAGTTTTTCCCCTCTGTGAAAACTCAGGGCAATGCTGTCGATTGCTGGTTCATACAGATTTGATTTGAAAGCAGATCTAAGGAGATTTTCTCTTACCCGACATTATCGAAAGTAGGATTGGGTAAATCTTTTTCCATAACACATTGCATGATCACCAATACATATAAATAACAATAATGCGAACATAACTGAATTAATGAATGTCTGCCTCACAATCCTGATAATGTATCATACTTCTTTGGTTAAAAACAAAAGACAGTTCAGTGTTACTTTCGTCCTTAGAAGGTCAAAAGTAGTTACTGGATCTCAACCTGGTTTATTATCTTTGCAGAATAAACAATTGTGAAAGGTGAAGCAAATGATAAAAAAAGACGCCGATCAACAGTTTCCTTTGAATGCCTGTAGAAGCGACCTTACAGGTGCAACATACGCTATCAACTTTCTGTAGAACCATAAATACATTCGTATCTATATTTTTTCCCCATACACATCTTTCCCTTCGACTGAAAGCACATAAGGTTGTTGCCCTGTCAAGCTGGAAGTACGTCTTTTGGGACAAGGTTGCGAGCCTATGATCCTTTTTTCTGTAACACGTTGCGAACACTGCAGTCGACCAACTTTCATCTTCTTGGGACAACAGAGGATCGCTAGGTCAACAGAGGGACCACCCGGCCGTCCTTAGCCCAGGATAGGGCCTCTTCCCCTGCTAGCGAGTCCTTAAATATATCCCTGTATCTTTCCCTTTCGTAACTTCCGACGGAATACAGATGTGAAAAGCTTTTGTAATTAGAATGCTGCGGCAGGGGCCAAGATATTAATAAAAAAGGCAAAATTCTCTCATGTTTTTTATATTTTCATTCGTGGCTCAAAATAATTAGTCCCCTATATTCAGGCGAAATTTTCACAATTTAGTTGTTCACACACACACATACACATATATATAAACAAAAAGAGAGCTGAATAACGCAGTATATGTCGAGGTTTGATGTAATGCTAATGAGCCTTCTGTGTTGGTGAAAGATTAGGCTAGTATTGTAGAAGTCTTCCTCACAGGTACAGGGATGGCAACAGAGAAAAGACAACACGATAATCACTGCTGCATTCATACTTTAACTGGTGTGTTGAAGATGCATCTTTTATGTGGAAAATGTCTATAACATTAGCCACACTATTCTTCTCCACAGAAGGCTCATCACGTCGGACCCCTAAACACATTGCGTCATTCAGCTCTACCTTAATTACACTCTCTTGCTTCCTGGGTATTGACGGTAATGCTTCGGTCACCCCATCTGCCCAGCACCTTCTAAGTCTCGATCTCCCCCCTTCCCTCAGTACTTCCTAATTGCACAATGTTTTTACAAACAAACCGTCCTCAAATCTTTCCACGTGACCAAACTATCTCAAAACGACGAGTCTACATGTCCCTACTTTTAAAAACTTTTTAATCTACTTTATATAAAAAAATTTTTCTTTCATTTGGATTCACCACACACAATTCGGTTGATTCAGCCTTCATACATTTCTAAGAAACCAATTGATATCATCTGTTATGTTGACTTCAAAACACCAGTATGAATTAGTATTTCCATTCTTCCATCATCCATTTCAACATTCATTGTTTTATCTTCCTAGCCTATATTTATCCTTATAACCTTACTCTTGTTTACCTTTGCTCTTAGTTTCTCGTATCACAACCACTTTCAAACTCTTTCATTAGTTTCTGCAGAGGCTCTTCACTTCCAAATTAGTACTGTTCCATCTCGAAACATCAACCATTCCACGACTCATTCGCGTCTTTCCATTGGCTGACTTCTTACATCTTCCATAAAGATATTAAAAAAAAAGAGGAGGTAAACCCTATCATTCTCTCAGACTTACTCTTATGCCAAACCTGTCCCTCCCCTGTCTACACATTCTGTGGCATGCTTTATTTCACCATAAAATCTTCTAATCTTTTACAGCATAAATCCTCACTACCATAAACATTTCCTTTCTCCCAACTCTAACTCCCCTTTTCTAGGTCCATTTATGTCATATATAATTGTTTCCTCTTACTTACAAAGTTCTCACATAACAGCTTATAGCAGACACTTGATCCGAGCACCAAGAGTCTTCTCTGAATCCACAATCGTCTTCGCCTACCAATTCTTCGGTTGTCTGTCTTACATGCATCAGATTCCTCCCCCACCTTCCTTGATGTCCCAAGTCAAGTTACGCCCCTGCAATTCGTACAACCGTCACTATCCCTGTAGATCTTACAGACGCCGTTGTCGCGTTTACTTTTATGCAATAAAACAGCTACTACTTTTAAGCATTTCTTTGGGAACCTTCCTTCATTCACACAACTCCTGCTGTGTGCTTACGGGCTTCACTTTATAAAAATACAATGCAAGCGAAAATGAAAGATTCGCTCAACGACTCTCTACCTAACTGTTAATATTACTGCTTTTTACTACTACAACTACTGCTACTATTGATAATGATTGTGGAAGCGAAGCCGACCTTGTCAGCTAAAATGTTTATGAAAGACAGTTTGCAAATTTTTAGCCTCCCCGCCTTGATCCCGTAACACTATACGCATGAAACAAACAAATACATCTTTTTATATCCCGTTCGTTTGCAGACAAAGACAAACAACAACAAAAGGAGACGTAAAAAACACATCTCTGCCAGGGCACACCTCCGCAGTCTCGTATGAAAGCTACATCCCACCATTCAATGTAACATCTTCAGGAGTGACCAGAATAATAATGTCTTTTGCCAGGCAACGCCATCTATTGAGCGAGAGTGGACCAGTATCAGCAGTGTTTGCAGTTGGCAACTTTATGATTTCCACCTTGAAACTACAAGAAATTACAATATGCAAACAACTTATGGTAATTATATACAATTAAATTTATATAAACAAAGTTATTTGACACTATTATACACATATATAAACGTATATATATTATATATATATATATATACACACATATATATGCATATATAAATTTCTAGACAGACATATATATACATATATATATATATATATATATATATATATATATATATATATATATATATATATATATATATATATATATATATATATATATATATGTATATATGTGTGTGTGTGTATCATCATAAATATATTAGTACATATTCACATACATGAATATATATTCATAAATATATTTATACTATACATATTCATATACATATATATATATATATATATATATATATATATATATATATATATATATATATATATATATATACATACATATATTAATATATGAATAAACACACACACATATATGTACATAAACGTATATGTACATACATACATAAATAATATATATATATATAAATATATATATATATATATATATATATATATATATATACATATATATATATATATTACATATACAGAATATATTACTTCCAGTATGTTAAAATATCAAATGACTTGAGATGACTTTTCGGGTCCTGTGGGTAAATTTACACTCGTGGGGTATGGCGTTGGTAGAAGCTTAATTACATATATATGTATGTGTATATAAATATATCATAACACACATCACCAAACGTGAAAAAATGAGAGACTGGGTGTAGGTCCTCATCGGTTTCAGCTTTATTTCCTTCGTCAGTGGGTTATAAATAAAGCTAAAACCGTTTAAGACCTATCTCATGTTGATAATTTTTTCGCCTTTGGTGATGTGTGATGAACGAATCAGTTTTCAAAGTGATAATAATAATAATAATAATAATAATAATAATAATAATAATAATAATAATACATACATATATATATATATATATATATATATATATATGTGTGTATGTGTGTGTATATATATATATAGCCTTCTGTTACAAGTACGTGTTTGTGGTGTAGAACTGCAAGCCCCTTGTCCATTGTGGGTCCAGCCCAACATAGTCTATTAACTACAAGATAGATAATTTACTACTCATGTAAAGTGAAGCACAGTGGGAATTAACGATAACATATAGAGAGTATCTCCTGGACCAAGAATAGAAAGAGAGGACTGACTTTACTTCCTTTATCAAAGAAAAACAGATAATAAAAAAATCTTTGGCTAGACGCCGAGAGCTTATTAGAACGCAGGTAACGCACCTGTCAATGCTAATGCTAATAAGCCAACGAAAATATGGACTGGCTTTTATTCAAGAATGTTAGACGGTGAAAGGTTACCTAGACATATTTATTATGCAGCCGTGTACTCTTGAATGAAGAGTGAAGTTCCTCAGCTCAATTTAATATCACTACAAAACATTGTCGTGGAAAAGCACACACATACCTACACACACACATGAATACATACATACACACTCATATATATATAAATATGTATATCGAGGAGCGAGGATGAGCCAAAATATCTTCTAATGTATAATGTTCTTTGTGCTGCAGTTGTCATCACTTTGTTCATTTTTAGATCCTAAAAACTTATAAAAGGACAAAATATTATTAATGAGCATACTCATAAAACACTTGCAATAAAAACCGAAAAGGTTTACAAAAACACTAATAATATTAAGACGTCACAGGGAAGCTGGACGAGTGTACGTTTAAAGCAGTTTTTAATTTTCTTATGTTTCAGTCATAAAGAAAAACAGCAACTATGCCTATCCACATTTGCCATGTAGTGTATGTTGGCTCGTCTATTAAAACCCTGAATATCGGGTTCCATGATCAAAAGTTGTAGAACTGGGAGACCGTAGAAAAATCCTTTGTACTCAACCATGAGGGACCACTGCCATGAGGTCTGTAAAATTAACGTAAATGCTGAAGATTTGAAAGTCATATTCAGAGGTAACTTTGAAAATGAAAGTTGGATTAGGGAAATCCTTGTATGTAAGAAAATTAAAACCTGCTTTAAGCGTAGACTCGTCCAGCTTCCCTTTGAAGTTTTAATGCCTTTAGTGTTTTAATAAAAATGTTCTATTCTTATTGTAAATGTTTTATATGTATAATGTCATTAATAATATTTTGACAGTCTATATGCTTTTAGGACTTGAAAATGAACAAAGTGATATTGGGAACGTTGTTTTTACAGCACAAAAAAAATCTTAAATTAGATGTTTTGGCGCGTCCTCGCCCTACGTTTTATCTTTTTATATTGAAACCGAGATTTACTGCTGACCAGGCTACTTCTGATGTTATACACACACACACACACACACACACACACATATATATATATATATATATATATATATATATATATATATATATATACTATATATTATATATATATATATACACATATATTATATAGATAATATATATATATATATATATATATATATATATATATATATATATATATATATATATATATATATATATATATATATATATATATATATATATATATATGTATTTCCGACGGAAGCACTTGCTAATAAGTCAACTTTGTACATTTTTGTGCAGATGATTCAGTTTCTTTCTTTCCTGCTGACGTAATACTGTGGGAAGACTAATATATGGTAATAATGACAAGCTTCTGTAGCTGCCATTTAAAGGGGAAAAAGCTACAGCTAATACTAAAAACACCATGACTGCCTTGCAGCTCTTGCGAAATTGATGCATTCCTTCTCCAAGGAGCTTTGGAGGACGAGGCAACGAGGCGTTCAGCAGAATCTGTCATTTTTTTTCTATTTCTCATTTTCAGCATCGAGAGGTGAATGTCTTTTCGCAGAGGGAATGTTCCTTCACTTTTCTGTATTTCACTTCGAAGAAATTCCCAGGATTCTGTATTTCGTCATTCGGCCAACATGTTGCATTTCTCTAAAATTCAGGTTTATCAAGAGATTTCCAGGATCAAGGTAAACGCCTTGGCCTTGTGCTGATGATGCCTAATTTCGACGCAGTTTCTCGAGACAATTTTATGTTTGTGTCAACAATTAGAGCATTGTTTAGTCTCCTGACACAAGCAAAACTTTGCTTTAACAAATTAACCAGTGGTCATTTAAAGTAACGTAAT
Organism: Macrobrachium rosenbergii; assembly: GCF_040412425.1. Classification (NCBI taxonomy): domain Eukaryota; kingdom Metazoa; phylum Arthropoda; class Malacostraca; order Decapoda; family Palaemonidae; genus Macrobrachium; species Macrobrachium rosenbergii. The sequence goes on from NC_089790.1 coordinate 37,389,965, forward strand.
TTTCTGGGTGAATTTGTTAGTTATTTTTTTATTTCAATTAAATAAACTTGTATTTTGGGTTCGTTGTAAAAGGAAAGTATGTTTAAACACACACACACACACACACACACATACATATATATATATATATATATATATATATATATATATATATATATATATATATATATATACACACACAAATGCAAATGAATACTTCGATGCTTAACAGATACCTGTTTGTCTCTCTGCTGAACTTTTAAACCAGAAAAGTATTGATATGGTCATACTTCTTGTTTCTTCCCTGCATTTTCTTTGCACTCAGAACATCATCTTTGGCGTTATTCTTCTTGCTAAAGAGTGAATAATTGTTAACACTTGCTCAGTTTTCTTAGTTGATTTTTTTTACGCCAGGCTGTGATTACCGCGCCAGGAGGACCTACTTTAAGAAAAGTGAACTTGAACCATCCGTGAAGCTCTCACCTGTCTTCTCTCTTTCCATATACAATATCTTCTTCGTCTGTGCAGGAAATTGCAACCGTGTGTGCTTAACAGCAAGTGGCAATACATCACCATCATCTGTTCACAAGAGGCATCGTACAACTTCGTTCCTTTATTATAAAATCAAGAAGGAACCATTTTAAGGGACAACTTACCACTTTACAGTCTGGCCTCTGTCTCGCAAGTCATGAGAGGATGAGCACTCAGCAAAGCATCTTATCAGAGAAAGCTATGTCTCCTGACCTCGCCATTAGCCTCCACCACTCGAATAAGCTGCAAGGGATCTGGAAAACCTCTTGATCCTGAAGATGCTGGCATCATGAAGTGAACTTTTAGGGTGAGTGTTTGTGTACAGAATTGTGGTCTGAGGGAGGAAGAGTCCGTGCTGGGCCAAGGCCTACTTGAAGCAAGAAGAATCAGTCTCACTTCATTTCAAACCACTCGAGGTTTTGCTTGTTAAGATACGGTTTGGTTGAGTTCTTGTGGGCAGAGATCAGTGATATCCTTCAGTTCCATTGCAGTAAATTCATTAATTTGTATCTTGACTCATAGCTATCACAATTGAAAGTTCTGAATCACTCCATTATTAAGGGTGTTTTTTAAGTTAATTTTAATTCAGTACTAAAATATCCTTCTTATTTCGCTTCTGTTTCCCATAAAGTGTGGATGATATTAGTATATTTCCTTTTTCAACAAATTATGGAAGATACTAGTATACATATTTACATAACCTTGAGCCGTAACAAGTCGAATCCTCGATCGCTAAGGCCATTTCCGCCATTGTCTCAAAATCATTAACGTTTCCATTTTAAACGGAAACACTGCATGTAAATAAACATTTTTTTTTGTACACGCGTTTCCGTTATTTATGTCTACAGCTATTACTGTTTGTGCCTATGAAGAGATTAAAGACCGTGTCATATTCCTTGTGCTGGTAACAGCGTGCATTCCTTTCTGCCGGAGCTTTAAAAGATATTTTAATTCCCTGCATTATGAAATATTCTATTAGGGTAACGTGAAGTAACCATCGATTGTTGTATGCTAGTTATTGCATTAGTTTTTTTTTGTCTTGCTTATCTAAAGTGGTGCCGAATACTTTTCTGCGATTTTGCATTTCGCGCGTCCTTGCTCTTGTTCACTGGTGAGCTGTAACCCCATCGGACCACGCATTTTGGTGACGTGAATGACCGAATCGTGGAAACCTTTCTACTCTGTCTAGAAAGCAAACAAACAAAAAATGCGCCGAAGTTTCTTCGGCCCAATCGAGGTTTTTGTACAGCCGCTACAGCGTATAATTAAGGCCACCGAAAATAGATCTATCTTTTGGTGGTCTCGGTATAATGCTGTATAGACCACGGCCCATGAAACTTTAACCATGGCCGGGTGGTGGCCTATCCTGTATCGTTGCCAGAAGCACGATTATGGCTAACTTTAACCTTAAATAAAATAAAAACTACTGAGGCTAGAGGGATGCAATTTGGTATGTTTGATGATTGGGGGGTGGATGATCAACATCCCAGTTTGCAGCCCTCTAGCCTCAGTAGTCTTTAAGATCTGAGGGCGGACAGAAAAAGTGCGGACGGACAGACAATAATTTTCTCTTACAGAAAACTAAAAATCTGAAAGAAGTTGTCCTTTAAAAACCACATTTTCGGTCAGTGCTAAAGAGCCCAGGGATTATTCACACTTGTCATTGGAGCTCCTGCAGATTTGAGAACATACCTGAACTTACAAGTGATGCAGTTTATGAAACATTCTATTTCATATGAAAACATATTTTTGGATAAATGATCCCAGCCACTCAGAAATTTAAAGAAAGTGCAAAAAATAAGGAATCACTTAAAGTTGGAATTGCAAGAAACGGTGTCGGTTCCTTGAAGAAAGTGAAATCTGTGCATGAGCAACCCCGCCTACCTATTGGCAAGTGAAGTGTACCACAGTGCTTACGGCAGTGCACTGCTTTTGCAGCGTGAATATTCCTTGTTTGCTGGTAAAGACAGCAAACTCTTAATACATGTTTGCAAAATAAATAAGAAAGGATAAATGATCTTGTAAGGTAGAAATCAATCTAAAGTGTCACTCTACAATTTACAACATAATGAAAGCTGCACGTTTACTGAGACAAGCTTTAATCTCACTAAGACACTTTTTTTTTAAACTTTTAGACTGGTCACATCTGTTTTCTTTCCCACATTTTTCTTATTTATATCTTTAACAGTAAATAAAATATAATTATAGAGAACACTTGTGGTCGCATACACACGTGCACCTATCTATATATCTCTCTATCTATCTATCCATATATATGTATATATAGGTATGTATATATATATGTATGTATGTGTGTATATATACATACACATACACACACACACACACACACACATATATATATATATATATATATATATATATATATATATATATATATATATATATATATCCGTTACAGGAGTGAAGTTTGCATTTTTTATGCAAATGAAAGGAAAAGAGGTTAAATATGTTAAGGTTAACTTGAATGTAGCAAGTGGGGCGACAGTAGAATCGAAATCATAAGTAATGTGTAGGTACGAATAACTGGTAAAACGTAAGCGTGGGTGAGGCGATGGATCAGAGTATTATGTGATGGTTCGGCCAAGTGGAAAGAATGGATGACGACAAGTTAGTGACAGAGTAGAGAATTCAGAAGAAACCCACAAAGTGTTACATAGATGGTGGGAAAGAAATTTTGGAAAAGAAGCGATTTATTGTCTATGAATCTGTAAGTGCACGCTAGATAGGGATGAATGAGGTAGTGTGTGTGTGTGTGTGCAGGGGGCTAACGTCTGTTGAAAGCTTTCTGTGAATATTTTCAAGTAGCGTTAAAACATGTATGTGTTAGTAATTAGTGTGTTGGTTTTCATCTGGAGACATCCCCTGTCATAGGAAATACATACACGCACATACATACATACATATACATACATACATACATACATACATACATACATACATACATATATACAAACAAATATATGTATGTATATATATACACATATAATTTTAATATATATATATATAATACTGTATAAAACACACACACACATTATATATATATATATATATATATATATATATATATATATATATATATATATATATATATATATATATATATATATATATAATTAGAATTTGTTAGATTATGCATTAGTTTCGAGTAGAAGGAAAAGAAAGTTATTGAGGGATATACGGGTGAGAGGACGAGTGGCTGGAGTCCTATTTGATCATTATTTGGCTGAGGTACTGGTTAGGACAGACGGAAGGTCAGGCCGAAGGAGAGACCACATAAGGAGAAGATAGATGAAAAATGGGCTGAGGTTAAGGACTCAGAAGTTGAAGGAGTATTTGCAGAGAGCGTAAAATTCCAGGAAGTGGGTTTAGGAAGGGTGGAAAAAATATATTATTTGAGTTACCATTGCAAGACAAAAGGAAGGAGTCTGCAGGACTACATGAGGATGGATAAAGTGGTATGAACGAAAATGGGGAAAAGGTGAGCCAGTGTTTTCAGAAGAACAGGAAGTTGTCCTACAAAGAAGTAAATGCAAAGGAAAAGTTGAATGAACAAATGAATCTCAGAATAACTGATGTAAGTGAAAAGATGCAGTTTGAGGAAATGTAGTCTTGGGTCGATGGAGCAGGTATTTTGAGGACTTTCTGATACAGCACTGTCTGTAAATAGTTAAAAGAAACTGCATTATTTGCGAAAGAGTTTGAAAGTGTTTGGCAGAGTGGGTAACAGAATAGGTGAAGTAAGAATAGTAGTGGATGGGCGGTAGAGATTGGGAAGACACTTGCAATATCTATGGAAGCCAAAGTTGGAATGTATGAAGTGCTTGTTGAACAACTCTCTCCTGCGGAAGTGAAAGGTTGATGTTAAATGAAAATGAATGACAGAAAGTAGAAACCATAGAAATGAATTGTTTATATAGTAATTGTCACCTAAGAACTGATAGGATGAAAAATGCAGGGATGTTAAAAAGGATGGTTGAAGGTTTGCACAGGTGAAAGGATAGATGAAAGTATTTTGAGATGGTTTGGTCAAGTGGAAAGAATGCAGGATTATAGAAAGTGTTGGGAGGGAGGGGGAGGCTTGGAAAGGAGTGATCGCAGGAGGCATTGCAAAGGGAGAACCTCAACATCCAGTGAGTGAAAGAGTAAATAAAAGATAAAGGTGAACTTTGCTGTTTGCCAGTAGGGTTGATGCAAAGCTGGCGAACACTTTTAGTATGTATATGAAGTGACTTTTATAGTGATGTTCTCTGCAAGGTGGCTCATCTATGAGTCAGTAGTTTAAAGGTGAATCTAGTATAATGTGAAAGATCTATTACAGATCCCACGTAATGAAAAGACTTAGGCCAAATTCCTGAAAAATTCAGGAAGCGAATGCTGTTCTGTGGTGGGTCACAGCGAGGATGATGAGGAAAGGAATGAAGCTATTAATCTCATCTCAAAAATGACTTGCTAAACACTGGAGGGGTCAACATCTTCTGGATGCACGTTCTCTAAGGGCAAAAGGGGTATAGTTAAAAATATAATATATATATATATATATATATATATATATATATATATATATATATATATATATATATATATACATATACATATAATGTGTGTGATATATCAGTTAAAGCAATTGACATTTCAGACTTGCAGACAGTTTTCAGTCATCAAAAAGAATCTAAACAAGACTGGTAAGGAAATAAGCGATTTGTGTCCATGAAGCTCTTCTAGTCTTTAGAAGCAGCCAATGTCTATTATCAAATACAATTATTGATAGCAATAATTGCACGGACATCATGCATTCCAGTCTTGCAAAACTTTTGGCGACCATTAACTTGGTCATGTAATTTAAGAAAGGAATTGAATATAGAATTGAGGCCAAAGGTCAAGCACTGGGACCTATGAGGTCATTCAGCGCTGAAACGGAGATTGACAGTAAAAGGTTTGTAAGGTGTAACAGGAGGAAAACCTCGCAGTTGCACTATGAATCAATTGTTAAGAGAGGGTGGAAAGTAAGATGGAAGAAAGAGAATATGAAAGGAGGTACAGTAAAAGGAACGAAAGAGGTTGCAGCTAGGGGCCGAAGGCACGCTGCAAAGAACCTTAAGTAATGCCTACAGTGCACCGCATGAGGTACACTGACGGCACTAACCCCCTACGGGAATGTAATTTAAGAGTTAAGATATGAATCTTACTGAGTACAATTGCCTACAAATTCAAGATATTTTATGTCGTTCTCTGAGGACAAGAATGAGGCGTTTGCCTGTTGTACATTTATATTTGACTCTTAATTTATTCAAGCCCAACAGCTGAGGTCTTTTCTCTCTTTCCAGCAGGAACTTTTCTTCTAGCAGGCCAAATGTGTTTCCTGTAATCATATACACACAAATATAGATACACATGTATTCATCTAGAGATTCTACATTTACTGACGAATATATGGAATTACTTGTATACTGAACGTATGGAAGTATATGTAAGCCGTAACATACAAATTCCTACACACACAAAAGCATCTATACATATTTATATAGACACACGCACGTATACATATATATATATATATACTCATATATATATATATATATATATATATATATATATATATATATATATATATATATATATATATATATATATATATATATATATATATATATATATATATATATATATATATATATATATACATCCATACATGCATATACTCTATATATATGTATATATATATATATATATATATATATATATATATATATATATATATATATATATATATATATATATATCAGAACAAAATCGTAATTACACAGATTTTAAGAGTAAAAATATTTTGAGTTTTCCATTTCCTTATGAGCAACAATCCTATGTTTAGCCAAGGCTATGTGAGCATGAAGGTGGCCACTCAAGGCTCAAAGAAAACTGGAAAAGCGACAAAAATAATAAAAAAGAAGTAAAGAATGAAAGAAGCGAGATGTGATTGTTGCAAAGAAGGAAATGAAATTTGACTCAAGTTTATTCGCATAAAGAGGCGTATCCTGGCGGGGTCAGGGGGTGGATGGGTGGGGGATGAGCAAGGGACTGGGCGGTTATTATTTAAGAATTTTCATGGATTCTCTCACTCCCTTTCCGCTCATTCTTGGTGCCTTTTCTTTTATTCGATTCATCAGTCAGATCTTCATGTGCAGCTGTGACATTGTCATCAAAATGACAAGAGGAGCAATAATTATCTTAGAAATAAAACGAGTGATAACGTGTTCAAGACATTATTAGATTTCACATTATTATTATTCCAATATAACTCTATTCCTAATGAGCCTCTTTCCGCACTGCTGTTATTCCAAAACATCTGCTTTTCGTCTTCTTGCTCTACTTCTTTCCCCTTGGATTCCCAAATGTCACCATCACCGACAGACATTACTCGCAACGACATCATTCTTGCATCGTTCGTGAAGTCTGCAGACAGGCATACTTTTTTTTAATTCTTTTTTTTAGTTCTCACTGTATTTCCTTTTTCTCATGTGGTGTCCTTGTTATCTGTCCCGTTTTTGATTCTGAATTTCCCTCCGGTCCTGTCTTTCCTGATGGGTTGGTGTCTGTCCCCGCCGATGTTCAGCTTTGTTAATTCCTCGTTCGACGTTCTGCGTCGTTGTTGGTGTTAACGGGATTCTGTTTTTGTCCTGCCGTCTTCATAGCGGAGTGGTACTTTTGTTTTTATTGCTTTCATCTTTATAGCGGAGTTGCCTTGAATAAGGAAGATCATCGAATATTTCTCACGACTTTGAAATTTGAGTTTACTGTCACATAGCGAGCGAGCGACAATTAGCAACCCATAACGAGGTCCTTTCAGAATCATCGGATAAATGTGTAGATTTTCATAGAACTGGGATAGAATGAAGTTTGTTCTACTGTGAACATCAAGCATAAACAATAGGTTTGTATAACATAAGTCGATTAATCACCAATTTCATTGTTATTGTTTTAGGGAATTAAAGCTTTGCATCTTTCAGCAAGATCGAAAAGCTTTGAAGCAGAAAAGTATCATTTCCTGGACGACGTTCTGAATGAAAGAGGCGAATGACCGGGCTTCCCTCCAAGGACATAACACGCGCATTGCAATTAGATCAAATAGCTGAGATTAGAGCAGCTGGTATCCTGCACAGGAGTGGCTCTCGTCTACGGGTTTTTCGCCGAGCAAATTTAGTCTTTCCCCTTTGCGCGGATTATGCATTTTCCTTTCAACGAAAAAGTCCACTTTAACGCCAGGGAATCTTGCCTTTTCCGGTTATCGAGAAAGCTGTTAAGGTTTTTGAACTATCCGCTCAGAAGTAACGAAACTTGGAATGCAGAGTGCCTGATGATGCTTATATTCTACCAGTGAGTTTATTTAAAAAAAAAATTAACTTAAAACCGAAGTAAAGGCAGCATAAATGCACAAGAATATTTCCCGTTCATATGTTACACATGGATTCGCGTTCTGTACAAACATACCAGTGATACACGTTCCCGACACACCACTACTTCTCGTCTCATCTTCAGCCAGACCGCTCAAGACATCACCAACGCTACAACTGCAGCTCTTCAGGACTTACAGTATAAGAATACTGGAATACTTTAATTCAAAAAGAGCTTTTCCTGTAACTGACCTCTTCGGTTTAAGTACGACTGACTATCAAATAGGGTTGCAAACAGTATTTAGTTTCGGGATGTCAGGTTTTCGGGATGAAAATTCACTTTACTAGAATAATTGATAGTGTGTATTAGGTTGCAAGGGATAATCGTTGTGGAGGAAGTGAATCACCATATGAAGTAAAGGGTGAAATGTCGATCTAACACTTGTAAGAAAAATAAATGCAAGCCAACAACTGAAACAAGAATGCTGTAAATCGTAAATCACCAAGATGTAGGAGAAAATGATAACCGCATCGATGTGAATGGGAAGGGAATGTTTTCGGAAATATTAATGTCTCTTTCAACCCTAGTAGTGGGTTATGTTTACCTAGTTGTTAGTCGTCTGCTGTGGGTTGTAGCTGGGCTGTGTGTGAGAGAGAGAGAGAGAGAGAGAGAGAGAGAGAGAGAGAGAGAGAGAGAATTAACAGATGTGTATCCCATGCTCAACGAAGTAATGCTCTACCAACAGGAGTAAAACCATTCGTCGAGTTTACTTAATGCATTTTCCAGATGAGTTTACCTGTATGGCTATTTATGGCTTATTTACGAAGCACTTGCAACCTTGGGGAAACCCTGAGGAAAGTATCAGTAGGTGGCATTGACAATACTTCTATTTGGACGTAGCTCAGAAAAACTGCAATAAAACAATCGGCAAAACTCAAGATTATAAAATATAATTTCCAATGAATCTCCTTTCTGTCACTACTTGTGAAAAGAACTTAGATTATTTCTGAATCCCCAAAGAGGAAAAAGGAAAAATCATATAGTGAAGACATCCGTACTATTCAAATAAAGAGCAACAGTGAAAAATAGATAATCTTAAGTATTTCATACAAAAACAATTTCTTTTGACGTTTTTTAAGATTCCAGAAAAAATTGATGATCTGTAATTTAACTATACCCTCCAGACTGTATGGTGAAAATTTTCAGTGATGGTATACCGTGTGTGAAACCAGGCCGAACATTTGTCGATCTATCAAGATTATGATGACTGATAACTCTAGTTATAACCCAGATAGATCAAGATGACACCGAAATCAAGTTTTAACGAAAGAAAACGAGCAACGATTGCTCCGGAAGTGGTGTTTATTCGCACTGAAATTCAAGTTTATTTTTCCTTGGTGTTTTAAACAATTAGAGATTTACTCCCCCGCCTCTCTCTCTCTCTCTCTCTCTCTCTCTCTCTCTCTCTCTCTCTCTCTCTCTCTCTCTCTCTATATATATATATATATATATATATATATATATATATATATATATATATATATATATGGGTGTATGTGTGTGTGTGTGTACCACCTTATGCCTTTTGTTCCTTCTAACGCAGCTCTAGAAGGGTATAGCCTTCCGGTTCGTCAGCAAATCTTCAAATATGAGGTTGCTAGGCCCACGCTTTTTCTTGCTCCAAGCAGACGCTAGTTGCAGTGGGTACTAGCGCCACCCATTAACAACTGATGCATAACTATAGCAAACATGAACCAAGCACTGCCTCTGTCAGCCAGGCGCCCATTTGGCTGACTGCGCCTAATGTTCTCACGAATAATAAGCCAAAGTTCAATGTATCTGAAGGTCTAGTGGCTGTCAAGAAGAACAACGATGACAAACATATGGTTTTATATACTTTAAATTTTGATAAGATTTCGTTAAAGTATGATCAGTAAATAGAAGAATACTGACGACTATTCAACGTTGCATAGTCTTAGTTTTAAACAACAAAGTTGTCTTGAATACTGAGGAGCGTTAATGTTTATATTAGTAACATACAACGTATACACGTAAGGTATATTTTACCCCAACACACACACATACACATACACACACAGAAAGAAAGAAGAGAGAGAGAGAGAGAGAGAGAGAGAGAGAGAGAGAGAGAGAGAGAGAGAGAATCGTTTTTATACCGACTCCTCCAGGAAGTAGAAAGATGCAAGTCTAATTAGACGAGTTCATCTGAATCAAATACAACATTCTCTAGAGACCCACTAAAGAAAGACACACACACACACACAACGTCAAATATCCCACAAAGATCATCACAACAGTTTTATTGCAAGATGGATATTAGGTTTCTTATCAATAACAGGCTCTGCACCATTATCCAAATTGGTCCTTTAACCAAAAGAGACAGCCACAAACAAGGTTAGTTCACCTTGTAGGATAAACATCCTTCGCCAAAGCACAACTGACCAACAGACCTCATCCGTCCGCAGGTTTCTCTGCGTCTTGTTTTCGACTGCGATTTATCTCACGACAAAACTCCACTGCGTGTTTTGGGTACGAGTGGCAAGGATTTATTCACTCATTCCATTATTCGGTGACTGTTCTTCCTTGCATGAAATCCGGTTTCGGAGATATTCATTATTGGAACAGATATATTTCTAGGATTTTTTCTTGTTTAACTCTCTGTTACATGGTTCATAATAAGACCACAGTGTCTTTTGGAAAGTAGCTAATTTACAGTGGAACTGTACACGCAGACACAGCCACACACACACACACACACGTATATGTATACATATATATATATGTATATATATATATATATACACAATATGTATACATATTTCGAAAGTTAAAATATTCATAGAAAACCACATGTAGAAGGGACAAAATTACCCACATAAAATCACAAAAAACATTAAGATATGTTTCCTCGTCGAAAAAGATCAGTTGCTTAAAGAACAGGATCCTCACATTTAGTGATATAATTTACATAATTCTCAATCGGATGCATTGAGAGAGGCTCCTATATATGCACCAGAGAAAACGCAAGAGAGAGAGAGAGCAAGAGCCAAAATGAACAGTAAAATTTTGCAAATTACCTATAGATATGGTTACTGATACAACCATGAGAGAGAGAGAGAGAGAGAGAGAGAGAGAGAGAGAGAGAGAGAGAGAGAGAGAGAGAGAGAGAGAGAGAGAGAGAGCGCATTGGAAATGTCTAGGTTACTTTCATTTCGCCTACCATCAATGGCCATGGCTACCCTCAAAACCAGATTCTTATTATTTTCCTAATGCGTTTACAAAACCGGCACCTTTCGTGGCGGTACAGTTCCGAGAACAGCGAAGGTTATAGTCAGAGGGCTGGAGGTAAGGCGACTGGATGAAGTATGTTTTTGAGAGAGTAGGACGACTTTGCAAAAATCACAATTTCACCAGAAACTGAAAGATATTTGGCCTTTTCGTGCAAAGTGTTTTTTGGATGTCTGGTAATCCTGCTTTTATGAGAATAGAATTTAAAGGATTTTTTTTTTACGACGAGGATTGAATTTTGTAGGTAATTTTGACATCGAGAAATTCCCTATGATGTTTTTTTGAACAGCCATGCTCGGGAAATAAGTTTTTTCTCATAATCATTCTTCATTCCGACTACATATCTCATTAGCATACTACAATTTAAGTACTAAAAGTTGAAGTTAAAGTCCTCTGGGCCTCTGTAGGCTCGTAGGGCAGGCGCTTGTCTCCTGTTTCTTAGGCCGACAGCCAGTGGGGGACAGGTCCCGATTGCCTACGACACGTGGCCAATGCATCGCTAGGCCCACTGTTTAA
>NC_089790.1:37406706-37436706 GCF_040412425.1 Macrobrachium rosenbergii
AAACAAAGGTAAGTGAAAGTAAAGGAAAGAGTTTATCATTTTAGCAGATTTTTGTGTGTGTATATCACATGTCACTTTCAAGGTAATCCTACTATGGATTAGTTCGCGCAGCGGTTCTCAAATATTTTGGTATCGTTACCTACTCTGGCAGTGGTGTGATACATCACCATTACTCCTACTCCATTCCTCTTCAGTTATGTGAAGTTATAATATAAAGGAAAGAGAAATACTGGAATGCTTAATTTCTAATGCTTTCTATATGTAAGAAATTAATTTTACTTTTACTCAAGTCTTAAGAAATAAAGAATTTAGATTTTAGACATTATTCCTCTGACAAAAAATTAAAATGAAAGCACTGTTCCTTTTTATTACAAGTTGGAATTAAAGCATTATTTCTTTGGTAATTATTAGCAAATAAAGACATTATTCTGCATTAATAATTGGAAACTTGGTATTGTTTGTCATTGACTAAAATATCAATGCGAGGGGCTGCATAAATAATATTTCTGTATTATTAATTAATTATTATTTATAAATTTATTGAATTTTCCTCAAAAGAACTATTACTTTTAGAAAGTACCTCATTACCCCCCCCCCCCCCGCCCCAAAAGAAACGGCTTCATTAGCCCCAGGGTTGAGAACCACTGGTTTTTTTTTAAGGGTATCCATAGTTGTGTTTAGCTGTAGGCTATGTTCAGATAAACTGTATATTATGCTTATAATGTGCATATAGAGGAAGCAAAGCATTGTCAAGAAATGGGAAGCAGGAATAACGATCGAGAATTGTACATAACCCATTATCAGGTATGCATACGAACTAAATAGCCAATAAGATCGTGGTAATAATAATAATAATAATAATAATAATAATAATAATAATAATAATAATAATAATAATAATCTTCTTTATTTTCAGCACGAGGCCATATGCATGAAATATACCAAAGTAGAGGCATTACCTTAGATACACACAAACTAGATATAAGAGCTGAAGTGATAGAAATGATAATTGGCAATATCCACACAGTTGCTGAGGTAGCAGTAGGAAAAAAATAGCAATTATATTATTGGCATCGATAGTATTATTATTGGGAATAATAGTAAAAATATTAACAAAAACCATACTAAAAATGATAGCAATTGAAAACAGATTGCCTACAAACCAATTTCCTGCTAGGAACCTTAGGTGGAATACAAAAGTCACGTCAAGAGGGCTAAATACGAAAAAGCGAATAAAGCAAATCTCAATGATAATAATAACGTTAAAGAAAATGATAATAAGTAATCATGCTAGTAAACATAGTAATACAATACAATAAAAAAGCAACACTTTAAGAGCATATACAGCAATTTTGTCTAGATAAGTGCATGCAAAGTTGTTTAGGTCATTGTTAAGAAATACAAGAGTTCGTAAGTCAATTGACTGACAGTCAAACGAAAGCAACAGCCAAAAGTGGGCTGTTGTGCTTTTGAGGGGTCGGTTAAGAATAAAAGGCTTTCATACATGCAAGCACACATTCGGAATAAAGAGATTTACAGATACTGTCGCAGCAAATCAGTAAATGTGAGTCTTTCCAACGTGAGAATCATAGCAAACTCTAGACAGCAAAACTCTGCCGGGTCATAGTAGCGTATATATATATACATATATATATATATATATATATATATATATATATATATATATATATAATATATATATATATATATATATATATATATATTTATATTTATAATATATATATATATATATATATATATATATATATATATATATATATATATATTTATATTTATATTTATAATATATATACATATATATATATATATATATATATATATATATATATATATATATATATATATATATATATATATATATATATATATATATATATATATATATACATATATATATATATATATGTGTGTGTGTGTGTATATATACAGTATATATATATATATATATATATATATATATATATATATATATATATATATATATATATATATACACACATATATATACAGTATATATATACATATGTGTGTTTGTGTGTGTGTATTCATAATTGTCAAGCAACAAATTTAATACCAATTCACTGTACCGATAATTTACCTCTGTCACGTGCAGAACTACTATCACTCTTGATATGCATGAAAAAACGAACCGGATGTCTTCGTCCAGCGTGAAACGATGCATTTTTTTTTGTTTAATAAGTCTTAGTCGTTTACCTTCTTGGGATTAAGAGCAACAGCACTGAAGTGGGGAACAAAGCTAAAATCTATTTTATAGGAAGAGTAATGGCAAATCTTGTTTATAAACAAATTCACGAGAACTGTATAAATAAGCTCTAGGTGAAGATGGCCATTCTCTTCGAATTACTAGAAAACTATTCGTTATTTTGTTGTGGCTCAATTTATTCTCGTTATATTGAAACCCGAAAATACGCAGAAAACAATAAAGATATTACTTACGAATAAGTTATCAAAATATACAACCTTGAAATCAAAATTACTTATGAATAAGTTATCAAAATACCCAACATTTAAATCAATATGCTACTCATTGTTGTGATACAACTACCAAACCAGCAATTACTGTATACTCGTGCTTTCGCAAAAATCTAAATTATATTCCCCTGAATATTTCTGCGCACGGAACCCTGCAAGAGGTCCCATTTAGAAAGAATGTTTCAAAAATAACTCGACCTCGGGACCCCTGCGTGACGGGTGGGACTTTTCCTCCACCTGATTGTGTTACACAAACGATTCAATCGAAGTACAAGAGAACCTGTCTCCCTCTGAGTGACGTACTGCCGCCAGACCCAATCTGGCACGATTGCAAAATCGGTGCCGGTGGTCATTTCTTCCTTTCAATCAGCGTTGCTATTCTTGTGTTGAGTGCAAACTCTCTCTCTCTCTCTCTCTCTCTCTCTCTCTCTCTCTCTCTCTCTCTCTCTCTCTCTCTCCTGTCGATGGAATACCTTAACTCATTCTGGACAACTAATTTTTACATCATAATATACAATTTATATTAGTTCTCAGTAGCTTACGCCACAAATACACACGAATTTGTATATATATATTTATATATACATATAAGTATATATATACATATAAATATACATATACATATGTATATATATGTATGTATGTATGTATGTATGTATGTCAACATACATACATCGCACTTGATCAAGAAACTTAGTACTTATCATTCTAAATTCAACTCTATGGTTAACAAACAGGAACTTACCGGAAAAGTCTTTCCGATCAGTAGATCCACAGGTAATAAGGCAATTGTGAGGCCATTGTAACACAATCTTCTTTCGGGTTAATAAGATATGAAATTCCACCCAGTTCTAGCCCTTTTGTCATTCTGTTTTTTTCATTTAAACCTACGGTTAATGTGACTTTTAGAAATGTACTTTATCGCTGTCACATTATTTCCCCTAAAAGGTTCCAAACTGCTTATCGTTTTTATCCAACTAATACGCAGTTTGCTTTAAAAGTTGGCAACGATACGTGCTACATTAACAAGGAATGATTTAAAACAAGTATTCGTTTGTGGGCCATAGCGTCTGTTCAAAATAGTTGCTAGAGATTGAGTCCTAGGGAATCTGATCCTCATCATGAACAGCCAAACAAGCGCTGTAGTCAACACTTTTACTTCATTGGGACGTTTCGGCTTCAACACACTAAATTAGAGGCAAAACGCCCTATTTTAGGTCGGAAATGGCCTGTAGTGTGTTGAAGCCGAAACGTCCCAATGGAATAAAGATGTTGACTATAGCGCTTGTTTGGCTGTTTCTGAGGAGGATCAATTCCCTAGGAAGAAATGATTTATCTTCGTTCTAATGACAGTAAATCTAAGCAAAACAGTTTAAAAACGAATGAGCTAATTTATCGCAACCATATTCTTTCCAATAGAGGATCGTTATGTATAGTTAAGTTTTACTGGTACAAGGTTTGCCTACACAGTTAGCAAAAGAAGACGAAACACGTTTAAAGTGAAACTGGTCGGCTGTTTACACTGTGACATCGTCTCCTCATGGGAGTTCTGTGAATTAGTTCTTTGTCATAAAATTTCTTTTACAGTTCTCTTTTGCAGTTGTACACAAAGCATATCTCTCTTCACTTTAATACATTGTTCACCTCACTAGTCTTGTGGTTTTAGATCAAAGTTAGTGGCTCTTCCACAGGCCTTCATACGAATGTCTTTGGTTGCATAAAAAAAAAAAATTGTGATAAGTCTGAAAATCCAAAATACAATACAGCAAGGTGAATCGACCCAATAAAGTAACTCTTAAATTACAAGGACTAGTAACTTCAATATAATTACGTGTTCTTGTCTTCCCGGTTTTACTTCGCTTACAAACACTGGCGAGAGAGAGAGAGAGAGAGAGAGAGAGAGAGAGAGAGAGAGAGAGAGAACAGCAAATGATGAAAAGGCTGAGATGATACATACAACTGATAACATTTTCTGTTGAAGGCCTCTTCTCATTAACAGCGGTATCACGGAAATTCATGACCCAGCATAGGTGACAATCTGTTAACCCTGTATCCCAGAAAATTTCCCTTCAATGATTCCAGATAAAAAGGAGGTCATTTTTGACCTAATCGAGCGATCCATGACCTCTCTTGCCTCCGTAAATTTCCTATCGAATGTTATCATCGATTTAGAACATCACGATCAGAGATTATTTTTCATTCAGTCCTCGATAGATAATTACACCAACGAAAATGTATGTAAGTTGGTTTAAAGGTTTACGATTTATGGTTTTTATGCGCACACACAAATATATGAATATTCACAGTATTTATACACACACACACACTACATATATATATATATATATATATATATATATATAATATATATAAAATATATTTAAATATCAAAAAATTTGTTTATCAGCTGACGCCACAGGAAAACTTGAAAAGTCAGAGTGACAAGTGCTTTCGTGTAATTAACGCATCTTCAGGAACAATGCGACTTTGTAACCCGACGACGTGGCGTCAGCTGATATATATATATATATATATATATATATATATATATATATAAATATATATACTATATATATATATATATATATATATATATATATATATATATATATATATATATATATATATATCAGCTGATGCCATATATCTTACATATACATAAATATGTGTATATATATGCACACACACACACACATATATATATATATATATATATATATATATATATATATATATATATATATATATATATATATATATATATATATATATATATGCAATGAGTTGAGTTAATGTTAAAATAAATAACTGATGATGACAAAGCACTCACTTAGTATAATCTAAGACAAAACGTAGATTTTGAAGCAACGACACGGACTGGGAGGTGTGAAATTCCTTTTAGAAATTACCATTGTAAGATAGGTAGATAAAAGAAAGAAAGGTTAGTATATATGCATTAGTAAATATGCCAAAAAAAAGTTATTATTTAGTAGGAAACATAACCACCATATTGTCTTCGAATTGAACATTAAATAAACAGGAAATAACGCCAGAAAATAGATTCTGACAATAACTTGGATACTGGCCAAATGTTCAGTGGTTTTTGCAACGAATCCGTAAGGATGACGCTTTTCGTTTTCTCTCACTGTCGACGGACAGTGACGAAGCACAGCCCAGGAGCATTGAGACGCCATCGAAGGTATTATCATCAACATTGTTTACTTGATTTCTCTTTCATGCAACGGACGTATTTTCGAATGACTCGGCATTTCGACTACATTCATGGCATCAAAATAAACAGTGAGGTTCCGCGGTCAGGAAATGCCTGTCTGCGGAAATGACTGTCAAACAGTCGAATGTTTCATAAAATTCTTCAGAACTGAACTAAACAAGAATTTTCCTCCGTAAGACACACACACACACACACACACACACACACACAGAGAGAGAGAGAGAGAGAGAGAGAGAGAGAGAGAGAGAGAGAGAAACGAAATCTGACCTTTTGGACATGGTCCTTCCATTTGGCTGCTGCATGAAGGGAGATGAATCTTAGAAGAAGGAAGCTGAGGAAAATGCCTCGAAGACATACAAAAAAAAAAAAAAAAAAAGAAAAGAGAGGTGCCAGAAAAGCGGAAAATAAATCCAAAACCAGTCCACTCTATTCCTGCCCTAGTTACCGAAACTGAAATCTGTTTATTTTCGTATTCATTTCAGAAACCTTTAGTCCTTCAGTAAATTTTCTAACATCGGTTTCTTGGTATTTACCATCGCCTATGAACTGATGCCAGAAACTTGATATTGCAGAATTTTGGACAAAAAATCTGCGTCCCTGGAATCCACTCAAAACAAGAGAATATTCTCACATACCTTAGCCATTGACAGAGGACCAATATAATACGTTGGAGTAAAGTGACATTGGTTTCCTTACCTGAAAAAAAGAATAATTGTTCAGATACTGATAGATAAAAAATAGAAATAAAGCCTCTAGCAACTTAAAGTCGGTATTTTTCGAGACATAGACGCAGATATAAATCCTCGCTTTTAAGAATATTTGCATTTCTCTGCTTCCCAGGAAGTCATAGAATCAGATTATTAATACGAAAATGACGAAAAATTCAACGGTGATACGGAAAGAGTACAAGAATGTTTATGCAAGTATCTAAATAATAATAATAATAATAATAATAATAATAATAATAATAATAATAATAATAATAATAATAATAATAATAATATCCTTTATTTTAGCTCAGGGCCATATACATGGAGTATACAAACACAATACATACAACCTAGATACATGAGATAACATGATAAAAAATGATAATCAGAAATATCCACACAGTTGCTGAAGAAGTAGAAAAATAATATTCATAATAAAGGTAATGACAGTACTAATATGAAGAATAATAGTAAAAATATATTAAAAATGGCATATATACCATGAACAGAACCACATTTAGAGGGGCAAGATGCAAATTCCATTGGAAAGGCTTTGCTTGTGGGTGAACACGAAAGGAGGCCTCGCCTGAACAAAAGATTTCAGTCAACTTCGCGGTATTCTTTATCTTCAAGATCAATGGTTTCTCTCATGGCTAAATTAGGCACATTTGAAAAGTGACGTTATTAGTTTTCTGTAAAAAAAAATTGTGTTGGCATTGTTTGTCCGTCCGTCTCCAGATTTTAAAAACTACGAAGGTTAGGGGCCGCAAATTGGTACGTTGATCCTCCACCCTCCAAATATCAAACAAGCCAAATTGCAGCCCTCTAGCCTCAGGAGTTTTTATTTTATTTGAGGTTAAAATTAGCGATGGATCGTGCTTCTGGCAGCGCTTCCAGGAGGTGTGTGACGCACCCTCACTCTACAGCATCTGAGGAGCAACTGAAACGATGTACAAAAAACTCGATTGCGCAGAAGAAATTTCGGCGCATTTTTTTTTATGGAGGCCTTTGGAGGATCGACTACTACAACTACTACAATTTGGGTAGCGTTTTGTGTGTGTGTGTGTGTTCACTAGACTGCAATAATCTGATATGAAAGGTTAACTCAGCACATGAAATTAAGCTTTTTCTTTATATTTAAAGCGAGGAGAATTATGAGAGCTGACGGTGCAGTGCCATGAAGAGGAAAGCATAAAAAACTTGGAAGGCGTCTGATATGAAGACAGCAAAGGGAAGATGAAGGAATGACCAAGGGTAGGCTGGATGAAGCAAAAACAAATCACATGAAAAATGTGCTGACCTTTTTCTCCGTCGTTTTTGAACTGTCGTCCTTGTTCTTTGCTACGAGTGACTTGCTGAAGACGGCGTATGAAAGGACAAAGTGTCTCTGCGACAATAAATCTTCGTTTTGATTTCGCCTCAAATCTGATAAATCGACTCTCGGACAATGAGGGTTTAGCCTTTAGCCTTTGCGGGTCCTCTCATCCCTGAAGACTGATTCTTTTAACAACTGCATTCGGAAGTTTTTACTTCGATCATTTTTTCGTGGGAGATTGTTTCGAATAAAAGGTTCAAAGAAACGGTATTTTAAAGGGAGAGAGACCAAGCGATTATCCGCAGGGAATTAAAGATAAAAACAACACAAACGTTCCATCGCTGTTTTAGTCTGGTCGATTAAATGTGTGCGAATCTTATGTCAGAAATCGCACCAGGCCAAGAACTTCATGAAATCGAATCACGTTGACATCGGTATTACATTTTCCGGGAACATAAACCTGCATTCTCTTCACAGTTTGTTGGTTAAGAAATCAACCAAGGACAAACATGTATATGCATACATTAATGCATACATATATATATACATAAAGACCTGAAGGCGCGGAGCTCACCAGAAAATGTTCACGTATGAACTTTATTGCTACGTGTCAAAGCTCCAGGCTTCATTTTCAGGCTATAAAAGTTCACAAAATAAAATCGTAAAAATATGAAAATACATACAAAGTAACTTTCAAAGAAGTGAAAGTTAAAATGATATACAATTTAAGATTAAGGTAGAGTAAAATCGTAAAAATATAAAAACACACTCAAGTAAATTTAAGAAGCAATGGTTAAAATGATATACACTTTAAGATTAAGTTGAAATGATCTAAAATATGTGAAGTGAAGACAGACAAGGAAACGGGGGTCAACATGTTGGGACGTCTCAAGAGAGGTAGAGAGGAATCGAGACAGACTGCTTGTTCAATGGGGGAACAAGCTGCTTAATGATCAACGACCCGGTAATGGCCATGGCCAAAAGTAACTAAATTTTGTAATTGCATTTCTTGGCATGTTCTCTGATGTTAAAGAACTCCGAAGATGAAAATTTGATGCCTGTTCTGTAACTGACCGCACTATGGCTGTAAATCCGGACCTTGAGTAACCTTAGTGTGGATTCAATGTAGATTCCTCGATTACATCGAGGACAAGAAAACTTACAAACCTCACTAGTGGGTGTAAACTGTCTTTAAAATTGAACAGGCGACCTGTGACCTATAGTTAGAGGGTTTGTGGAATAATATTAACTTTTAAAGCTGGAAGATGACTAGATATAAGTTTTTTGAGGTCTTTGAAAAAAGTGTTGGAATAGATGAAAGGCAAACTGACACAGAAAGGCATTTTTGAAACATCAGGTACTGGGGTGGCGTTGAATAAAAACGTTATTTAGGAACTTAAATAGATTTATACAACAAATTGGATGGATGACAGTTATTAACAAAATATTGTTGGAGATATGTAACTTCCTCATGTAATGCCTGCCAGCTCGATGAAGTAAGGCCATTATGGAATTCAGTTTAAATTACGAAAACAATGACTGTAGACGTTCGTACCAAATCCAGTGAAGGTTTTCTTCCTATGTATTGACGTGCTAAACCCCTCCAGGAATGTGATAAGAATGTCCAAGAAAAGCAGCTGGTTCCTGAGCCCGTGTTCTACTAAATTTGATGTTGGGAGGAAATGAGTTAATAGAATGAAGGGACCTTTCGACGTCAAAACCTTTTCTAAAAAGAGCAAAGATATCAACGTACCTTTTGTAAAATAACGAGTGGCAAATGGGGAGCAGGTGTCGAGCATGTGCTCTTTCAGTGAGCACATGAAGACACCTGCAAATATACAGCCTAGTGGAGAGCCCGTGGCCATACCATCGAATTAGCTGTAAGCATTTCCATTAAAAAGAATGTGTCCAACACTGCTAGGTCTGCACAATTCTTTAAATCAGATTTATTAAGACCACTAAAAACAGTGTTATTATCTAGGATAATTGGAATGGTTTGGTTAACAGGTACATTAGTAAAAGGAGATTTCACATCGAAATTTATCATAATTTAACCCAAGTCTTGAGGTAAATTCGCATTTTTAAAGTCAAGGAGTTTTTATGGCTGGTTTCATTTCAGCCAATGGGGCAAGCAAAGGAACCAGGAACTTAGCTAGTTTATAATTAGCGTTATTATAGGCGGCCAGGATAGGGCGAACTGGGGTGTTGTCTTTATGGAATTTGGGTAAACCTGTGCAATATAAAGACTGATAGGTGTCCGTAGTTATGATGTCGCGGTCTCTAAAGTTCTGGAGAAATCTGTTGATAAGGTCCTCTGCCTTGAGCTAGGTGGCATAATCGGGAGGACCAAGCTTTTTAAATTTAGTATTGTCACTTAAAACTGCTTCGACCTTAGCAATATAAGAATTTTAGTCAAGAATAACCACACCTTTACCTTTATCCGGGCGAGCAACGATAATGTTATTTTTGGCTAAATACTTGAAAATATTAAGGTCTTCTTTCTTGAAGAAGGGAAACCAATTAGTTGTTAGTTTAGAAAAAGTTTTGTGGACTAAGGTTTGCAGCTGTAGGCGCAAAGAGGACGCGTCAAGATACAAATTGAGATTCATCAGCCTGGAAAACATGAGTTCTACACTACTAAAGAACTGGGCATATGAAAGTTTAAACCACGGCAAGCGCAAGTCTCATCCAAAGGAGAGAAGGAATTCTTCTCGTTGAGTTAAAGAATAATTAGAAAAGTTAAAAACCGTCCTGTTGGTGGTATTGAATCTGGGAATGGTAACAGCAATTTTATGTAGTCTCTTCTCATGAGTGGCTGTGACTTTTTTAAATATACATTTCAATACCGCGATTAAATAAACGTTTGAAAACATAACAATCCAGATGTGATAACCAATCGATAACATCACGTAATAAATCATTATTTGTAATAGAAAGCATTTTAATGGATTTTGGTCAACTGAAATCTCCATATTAAGCAAGGTAGAGATAGCAGCGGACTTATCTAAAGGTTGGTCCATATATCTATCTAAAGCGAAGGCATGAAAATTCTGATATTTTTAGAGATTCAGGCGCAGTGCAAAGAGAAGCATATACGTGTTTGTCCTTATTTGATTTCTTAACCAGTAAACTGTGAAAGAGAATACAGATTTATGTTCCACAAAACAGCAATAATATATCGAAATGATTCGAGATACAAACAAATATACATATTTATATGTAAATTCATATATATACATATATTAATATATGTATATATATGTATATATATATATATATATATATATATATATATATATATATATATATATATATATATATCAGTTGAAACCACAGGAAATGTTTAAAAGGAAACGACGGATTGCTGAATACTTTCGTATATTTTACAAATCATTGAGGAGCAAGTGTAGGATACCAAAAGTATTTGGGACTCTGTTGTTTCTTTTGAATATTTCTGTGCCCTCATCTGATACTTAATTCATATGGTATTAGTGATCTTTAGGTATATATATATATATATATATATATATATATATATATATATATACATATATATATATATATATATACACATATATATTATATATGTATGTATATATATCTGTATATATATATATGTTCTTCGTTGGGTGGGTGGGTTCCGTTCTCAACTAGCACTCTGCTGGCCGCGAGTTCCAATCTCCGACCGGCCAATGAAGAAAAAGAGGAATTTTTTCTGGTGATAGAAATTCATTTCTCGCTGTAATGTGGTTCGGATTCCACAAGAAGCTGTAGGTTCCGTTGCTAGGTAACCAGTTGGTTCTTAGCCACGTAAAATAAGTCTAATCCTTCGGGCCAGCCCTAAGCCTGTTAATCAGCTCAGTGGTCTGGTTAAACTAAGGTATACTTAACAACTGTATATATATATATATATATATATATATATATATATATATATATATATATATATATATATACATATATACATATATGTAGATATATATATATATATATATATATATATATATATATATATATATATATATATATATATATATATATATATATATATATATATATATATATATATATATATAAAGGTATAAAAAATACCATATATATTCAAGTATATATGAATATATACACACATATATCATTAAGAATTCAACATGAAAAATAGATTTCAACGGATGAAAATGCTTTATTCTTTTTTTTTTCTTTAATCCATACGTTCAGAATCAAGGTCCCCACGTCCCTTACGACCTGGGCTAAAACTGGGAGACTTGGATTTTTTCTTTAATCCATTACCCTCCCCAGAATCAAGGTCCTCTCTCTCTCTCTCTCTCTCCTCTCTAAAACTATAGACTTGGATATATATTTATATATATATATATATATATATATATATATATATATATATATATATATATATATTTATATATATATATATATATATATATATATATATATATATATATATATATATATATATATATATATATATATATATATATATATATATATTATTTCAAAATGATAGGTAATCTTTCCCAATAAAAATACTAAGTCTCACTAGATATTTTCGCTGTTTAAAATGACCGCTAATTCTTTTTATTCTGACTGAACAAGCCTTCATGTTTGCCCCGAAAAAAGCACCGCTCCGGGCATTTGTCTCCCCGGATTATTACGGTAAATAGATGGTATTTTTAACTTCACTGGTATTTTTCATTAACTAAAAACTCTGTGATAAAGTTGACAGCGATACTTTGAAACATTATTTGTAACTGACGCGTTTCCATGACTGATTACATCTTTTAAGTTAACGTTTTCTACCATAATAACCATGACTACCTTGAAAAAGTCCGCACTGATTTTGACTGACAATCGTTATAGACTGGCTTGGCACAAGCAGGGGCGTGTATTTTTTGGGGTTGATAGTATTGCAATGCCATGGCTATCCTCACTATCTGAAAACGAATGAGTTCCTGTTTAGATCTAACTTGCAAGAAAAGTTCTCGCTGTGATGTACCTCTCAAGACCAAGTAACCGGGAGATGAAAGACGTAAAGGCCACGAGAAAAAGACCTGGGGCTATGATCTGTATCCTGGTAACTAGGAGGTTACTTAGTAGTTCTGCGTTGGGTCATGAGAACCGACACGGGTATCAGCCCGACTCACATTCTTAGGAATTTTCCGGGTTCCTCTTCAGTTTCCCGAGTGGTATTTTCCCCCCTGAATGACATCAAAGCAGAGGACTTTGGAATTTGGTTGGTTCCCGCCCTCTCGAGATTTTGGACTTCAGTGCTGCCTAGGCTCGGTCTCCAGCCAGGATTTGCTATTCTTTATAGATATTAGCGATTATTCTTTAAGGTTCATTTGCGGTATTAACTAACCCATCAATCATTTTTCAGCATACGGATTTGAGGTCAACATTTTGTCATAACCGTTGAAGCCGTCTGATATTTTCAATTACCCCCGGTCTTCCTAGTATGGCGGGGCAGCATCACCTGTCTACAGTCCTCCAACTCCTCCTTCACAGACTTGGTCTAGTTTTTGTCAGGTGTTTCCTCACAGTTGTTCCGCCTCTGCATTGCTTGATTGTACGCTCCTCTTTTCCCAACAGCGCCTAATAAGCGGAAGTTGCTTCACTTCTTTGGTGAATCTGTTGCTTGGCTTTCGAACTTTGAAGAAGTCATTTAATGTTAAGAATCAAACAGTCTAAATGCACGGAATTTTCCTATGTATGCCTTCAGTCATAGCATAAATAACCAAATATTAGTGATGCAAAGTGCCAATTAGCGATAATGCAAATATCTTTTCAAAATTGTCCGTGGAATTCTAACTAATGAACTTCTACCTTACGTCGGGATCGAACTCAAGGCCTGAGTTTGTTGCTGACGGAGAGCACTCGTGGTAAAAACTTATACCACCAGTTCTTGCTGAAGTAAATAACAATTCCATTCGCTGACAGACAACAGTGAGTTAAAATAAGTGATTATAAGACTCGTTAGGGAAACACACGATCTGTGGTTTTAGAGCTGATGTTGCTAGCAAGTGAAACAAGACAACAACCAAAGAGAAAAACTACGAAATTAAACTTTATGTACTCGCTTTCATTGTTTTTCCTCTTTGGGTAAAAATATAAAAAGGTTAATAAACAAAATCCCTCTTTGCATATCAACACACAGCTGATTGTAAACAAATGCATTTTGGCAAATACTTCCGCATCCTTGCAAGATGTAAATTTTTATACCCAAACATAAATATTTATAGACGTACAAAAATATATGAATTTTGAAGCCCAGTTAGTGTGCGTTGTCGTCTGAATAGATCGAGCTGAACCATGAAGGAGGAGGACAAAGAAAGAGGAAGAAGGAGGAGACAAAAATAGACGTCGAGCGACGCTTCTATCCATTACTGCTGAAACCTGAGCACAGTGACACAATTGACACTTCACTCCCTAAATTGCGGCTCTCCCACCTCTCCAATGACTAGCATCAGAGGAATGACGCCGGGAACTAGAATAATTCTTGGGTAAGGACGAACGATACTGACCGTAACCCGACGGCAGGATATTTAAGGAGAGGGCTCGAAGTCGCATCACGATATGCCCAAAAAACGCGCCGATGAACTTGGCGGTTTTCTCAAATCCTGCGAAGGGACAGCCAAGGCGGAAATGGCGGCGAGGGAAAAAAAACCTTTCTTTTTTATTACCCGCAGCAGCATGTTTGTGTATTCTTGGCATAAAGAAGACAAATAAAAAAACAAGTTCACACAGAAATAGAAGGTTCCAACACTGGGAAGGAGGTAGTCGCTCCAACACCCCCAAATCCCCCAACCTCCGTTTTTTCCTTTATTGTCGGATATCCGGTCTTTTAGGGGAGAGTAATTCTTAATAAGGTCTGTATTTCTTAACAGTTTTTTTCGCTTTAGATTAACGTTATACTTGTTATGTTTACCACAATGACACCGGCGTTATTGCAGGTTCTTGCGACATCAGTTACAGTAGGTCTTGCTTTTTAGTCGTCTGTAAAAGAAAACTATTGAGATGGCTTTGTCTGTCCGTCCGCACTTTTCCTTTCCGCCACAGATCTTAAAAACTACTGAGGCTAGAGGGCTGCAAATTGGTATGTTGATCATCCACCCCCCCGTCATCAAACATACTAAATTGCGGCCCTCTAGCCTCAGTAGTTTTTATTTTCATTTAAGGTTAAAGTTAGCCATGATCGTGCGTCTGGCACTGCTATAGTTACTAACAACACAGGTCACCACCGGGCCGTGGCTGAAAGTTTCATGGGCAACGGATGAGAGTTTCACGGGCCGTGGCTAAGAGTTTCACACAGCATTATACGCATTTTTACTTGTTTTTTTCTTAAGATGACATTGCGACGAATCTTGATCTCCATCACGATTAAAAATCTTTTCCGACTGTAAGGAAACAGAAACAATATTGACAAGCTCAAAAAATATTCTCTTCTCTCCTTCAGGTGAATATTTATGAACTGGTGAATTTGAAAAGAATAATTTGAACGATCCAGCGTAATGGGCCTGTGTATTAATTTTGCTGTATTAGAATGTTGTTCAGTAAAAAACTATATGATAACTTCAAAAACTAAGATGACCTCATTACAGATTTCTCAAAATTTCCAGTGTTGTTGTGATCATAAATGTGAATCACGTGCTAATTTATCTATAACATCATCAATGTACTGCTTTTTTCACTATAAGCAACTTCTCACGACGGTAAGTATTTTTTCATTTTTAGATAATTCAGCTGAACAACTTTCGAGTTGCTAAGAAATCTACTGTTTCAGTATTTACATTATAAAAAATATCATCAATAGAAATAAGATATGAAATGTAATTCAAGCCTGAAATAAATTGAAATTCGACCATTCTATCCTTCTGTTTTCAGCTGAGGTTTCATGACAACTTAATTCAGGATCTAGTTGAATGAACAAAATGCAAAGAGCAGAGACTGGAGCACGACAAGAGAAACCTTGATTCTTCAGAGGGCCAACTTAACCTTCGGTGTTTTTTCGATCAAACTGATTTCCTTGATAATGATTATCCACGCGAATGCAACCTCACAGAATGCTTGTTCGCCTACATACAAGCAACGACACACAAAACATGCTCTGGGGAAATGCAGCAAATCCGATTGCTATATCGTTTGCAATGATTCTTGGTCACGAAAAGTTTCTTCATGGAAACTGATATCCATAGGGCGCTTTCCAAGAGCGACAAGGCTGTGGTCTACACTTTAAAGAAAGCAATGAAGCTCCCACTAGAAGCTCTACGGGAGGGTTAAAGATTCTAGACAGCCAATTTTAGGACCTAGAGAGGAAGTTTTGGTGTTCATAACCTCCGCGTGAATATCAAAAACCTGATTCTGGAAGGTTTGTGTTTCAGTTTTGCTAATACGGCACGGAGGAAATCCAAGCCGTATGAACTTCATTACAATTAAACAACTTTTACATACCGTAAGAACTTAAACAAGCAAAACTGAAAGCGCCAAGGAACATTCTCTTCTCAGGATGTGGGTTGCAGCAAGTAACGTTTATTTCATAGTCTAGTTTTCGTTCTTAATTTCGCAGCACTTTAGGATATAATGTCAGCTACTTACAAATGTTTAATAGAACGCGTTCCCTTTAACTTTGGCCTTGATGGAGTTTAGTAGGCTCAGTTGAAGTCTAGTTAACGAAATTTCTTTTTGTGGATTTTAGGCCAAACATCTACTTGTAAAGTTTGGCCAATGTTGAAATTATTCGTTTAACGCAGTACCTTCGAGGCAAATTCATCGTGGAAATATTTCGACATCAGGGTGTCTACTCAAACTGATCAATTGTCTGGAACAACAAACGACTACATAACATAGTGTCCAAGTCACGAAAAAAATAACAACAGTTACATGAACTCAGCCCATTAGTCTAGGGCCATCTCACGTGGCCAAGAAACGTGAAGAAGAAGAAGAAGAAGAAGAAGAAGAAGAAGAAGAAGAAGAAGAAGAAGGAGTTAACTGATGTACTGAGGATAGGGAGAGCAGTCCGCTCAGGGCTCTTGTTGTCGACGATATCTCACCGGCTTCGGTCACGACAGCGTTATTAAATGCGTACTGCCCAAGTAATGGATGGGTTCTCTCGAACCAAATAACGATGCAGTGTGTAAATGACGTTGTTACCAGGCAGCCCAATGCGCAGAAAAGCCAAGGAGAAAACATTGGCATCTGTTCTTTCGTCCTTCGCTGCAAATTCTGGATGAGATCCCGAAGTGTTAACTTCGTGAAATTCTCCGTAGGGGGGTAGTGCCGACAGTGCACCTGATGCGGCGTACTGTAGCTATTACTTAAGGTTCTTTACAGCGTCCCTTCGGCCCCTAGCTGCAACCCCTTTCAGTCCTTTTACTGTACCTCCTTTCATATTCTCTTTCTTCCATCTTAATTTGAACCCGCTCCTAACAATTGATTCATAGTGCAACTGCGAGGTTTTCTTCCTGTTAAAACCTTTCAAACCTTTTACTGTCAATTTCCGTTTCAGTGCTGCAAGACCTCATAGGTCCCAGTGCTTGTCCTTCGGCCAAAATTCGATGTTCAATTCAATTCAACTCAGTTTCATGAAATTCATGAGATATTTTGAATAGATTGAAGGGGAACTTTGCGCCAGTTGATTCACAAAGAAAGTCTCACAGTATAGTCAGGGATTTTCTTGTTACATCAAGGGAAATCCTGTCATCAATCTTACAAGAAATTTCTCTTCATGAAATTCTTAATGACTTCACATGAAGCTGAGCCTTTTCATGTTCCAAATAATATATAAATTACATAAATAATCACTTTAGTAAACGGACGCAGGTGTCTACACAGAATGGATCAAGATTTCTTTTCTGCTCGGAAATACTTTCTCAGTATTGACTGATTGTTATCTGCGGGGATAGTCCATTTACCGTTGTTGTATCTATCATCAAATGAGATAAGAAAAAAAGATCTGAAATGTTTCTATGCAACTTGAACCAATTAGAAGTGATGGAGAATTTAATACCTTCAAAATTCCAGTCCCATTAATACTGTGTAATACGCATAACATTGATGTCAGAGATGTTACGTGTTCTTTCGTGAATACTTATAAGGTCAAAGTAATCTTTTATATTACTAATGAGGAAAGACAGAATCACGAAAAAAAATTAAAATCTGAATTAGGTGGCAGTCTCAGAGCTTGTACTGAGACATTTGGTCCGCTGGTATGGTGGTTAGTGTCATGACATGCCGCTCAGATGTCGCGGGTTCGCGTCTCCCCCAGGACGATGAAAAATCACTGGTTCTGTATCACGATCAGTTACTGCTGCAGTGTGGGGTCTGCGGTAGGAGGCTGAAACCAACATTCTTTGGAAGCTTGAATTTAAAGTCAATGATCTCTGTGTGCTTGTTCAATGTGAATGAGTTTCATCTACTGAAATAATAATAATAATAATAATAATAATAATAATAATAATAATAATAATAATAATAATAATAATAATGCTGAAGCCACGAAAACGTAGTCAGAAGCAGCGCTGACCCGTGGTGGCATGTTCTTTGCAGTTATGTGTTTCTCAGTTTTAGATGTACTGTATTTCATAAATAAGGAAACATTTTTGTGTAGAAAACGAAGGTAAAACTTTCTCCGAAATTAGATTGAACTGGAATGTGTATGTCAAGCCCTTTGAGTGTTGTTACGAGTTGCATGAGGCAACTCGGGTTGATGTTTGTTCGTATGAGTGCGTGTGCGCGAATGCCAAGTGCAAGTGCAACTCGGTTAGCCATTGTGCAACTAGCAACCAGACTTTACAGATGCCTCTGAATCTCATAAGTATTTTCATACAAAAAACCCAGAAAAAGCCAAAATACATTTCATTCATCCTAGGACATTCATCCATAGAGGGGCCTTTTATACACACATTCTAGAAGCCCATTGCAAGAAGTGATTCTGAAAAGCGGTTTCAATTCTTGGGTGAAGGATTTGATACGGGAACGGCTGTCCAAGTCAGGCTAAGTTACTAAAAGGAAAGCGCCATTAAACTCTTCAGTTATTGACAAAACCACCTTGAAGTGATGGCAAATGACTCAAAAAGCAAAGAGAAATGGTCAAATGACACTGTGAATAATTCAAACGTAGGGTGTCACTCTTTCAGATGTCAGCCTAGATTCCAGTTCAGTTTACCCGAGTTGTTTGAAAGGATACCTGGCAATCTGAAGCGGCATCGTTCATAAGAATGTCTCTTTTCAATAGTACAATCTTTTTATGTGTGAAAAATATGTTTTAAATGTCTTATAACTCACTTTTGATAGGATGAACAGTGTCATAAATCAATTTCTTACGCTTCATCCTTTGTATTCGTTGAATAGCGTAACAAGGTAAATCAGATGTTTCATATAAACTGAGAGAGAGAGAGAGAGAGAGAGAGAGAGAGAGAGAGAGAGAGAGCAAGTGTACCACATTTTCATACCATTATTAGGTTATAGTTAAATGAAGTGAATACTTCAAAAATGTAAGCATCCCAGTATTCTTCAAAAGAAAGAAGCACGATTCAAACTAGAATCAAAAGAAATATAAATAATACCAGAAAAACTCATTCGAGTTATTACCAGAAGCGAAGAAGTAATGACGGACGAATACATAGTTTACGGAATAAGTTTGCGGAATAATAACTTAAAAAAAAAAAATAAAAATCAAGTTCGTATGCATGCTCCCCAGAATAATGTAAAAAAAAAAAAAAAAAAACAACTAAACGCTTAGTTTCCCTAGTCGTGTCCACACCCCTTACTATAGTTGCGAGATTGACTCCTTTGACGAAGTCGAAAGATATTTGGTTTCACTTGGGACTAACAGTGGAAACTACCATACCCTGTAATCTTCTGACTATTTTTTTCCGTATTATTTAACTGATACTGAAATTCATGTCGCCATGAGTAAACACTGTGCACAATGTATTAGCGCAATAAAGCACTGAAATTAATATTAAATAAAAGAGAGCAATTTCATTTTCTTTCTTTATAGCAGGCCCACTGAATAAGCAACATATCAGATTTCTAACAAACTAGGGCACTGAATCTAAATTTCACAGTAACACGGCGAGGTGCTTTGTCAACTTCACCAGATAAAGAAATAAACAAAGAAAGAAAGCATGAAAGGAGACTAAGAAAATGCGGAAGACCACGTTCAAATT
Organism: Macrobrachium rosenbergii; assembly: GCF_040412425.1. Taxonomy (NCBI): domain Eukaryota; kingdom Metazoa; phylum Arthropoda; class Malacostraca; order Decapoda; family Palaemonidae; genus Macrobrachium; species Macrobrachium rosenbergii. The sequence goes on from NC_089790.1 coordinate 37,426,657, forward strand.
AATGTAAATATATGAATGTCTTTGGCCTACAGAATATCATTAAACAGTTACACAAAGACACCAGCGTAAAAAATGTACCACATCTACATAGTGCTAACGAGTTATTTCGAGCTAAATGTGGCTGTCATTAGAAATGTGCTACATGTTGTTAAGGAGGATAGAGAAATCTTAAAGCAGAGCTTTAAAACTTACGGTTGTTGAACCTTCAGACTGACACGGAAAGGAACGTCATTTGTAAGCTCGTTATAATGCGTTTCCACACTACCAGCAACGTCTTGGTTACTTCTGAAGGTAAGGGATCAGCTGCAGGTTGCGATTAAATTAAGGGATAAGGAACATGATAGTGACTTTAAGACCACACGGTTTTTTCCCCCAACACATTGTCTCCCGAGCAAAGTTTACAGTATGCTAAACAAAGAAGCCAGCGACATTCTTCAGCAAATGAATTTGCCAGTGTCGTAAAGCATTTCCAGTAAAAGATCAAATTTATCACAGATCTATAAAGCACCGTTCACTAACTTCAAAGCTGCTAAGAGAGGATGGATGAAAAAGTGCAACGTGTGAGTGCCTAGCTATCCTAGCTAACTTTCATCTCGCTCTCCTGCCTCAGATAGACTACAAGGAAACGTATGTAGTTTTTGATGTTTCTAAGGATATGATATAAAGGCCTGTTATGCTAACCCTTTCATTTGTGAAATGATGTATAGGTTTACATTTATAGGTTTACCTGTGGGTGCTTCGTAGCAACTGTCCTTGGTAAGTTAAAAATATCCAATTCTCAACTTCCTTATGTGTTTACAAACCTTCTGTTTCTCAATGACCTCCGACAGACGTCCCCCATTCTTACGCAAAGATTGTACCTGTCACCAACGATTGTTTCCTCTTTCTTCTTAGTCAGTCCTCAGTTCTGCCTTGATGTAGATTTTGAAATAATAGATCCTTTCTGATTTGGCGCGATAGCAAAACATACACGAAAATCCTTTCCATACACCCTAGTTGATATTAGTTTGAGTAGGTAGTCAACGTTTTGATGACCCATGAACTTTTCAAAACAACCTTCTCCTCTTTAAATGTGACTTGCAGGAACCATCGCTCCTGTAACGCGTAAGGGTCTCCTTTCAGTGCTCTTGACAGGATTGAATCATCGGTCTTTCATCACTTCATCAGTGATCTGGTTCTTACTCCAGCTTGTCTCTCTTCTCGCTTCTTCCTTTCCCTTAGGGTGTTTCCTCTGGGCTTCCCGAATCCTTTGAGTTTCGTCGCCCTTAAGGTAGTCGAGTGACCCCTAATAAAGTGCTACTGTTATGAATGACCTCAGCTAGCCAAGACCAGTTCGTAAATGAGATCTTTTTCCCAATTGGTTTCCCTTGTGTAAAAAACCTGACGCTGTTCAAGTGCAAATGACCCGAATATAACCAAAGGTCTGCCTGCAATAATCAGCCTTGTCAAAAGAATTTTGTATTTCAAAGGATCTGTTTTTAAAATTGACCCTCTCTCCTCGCCGAAAACTGACGTAAACGTGGAAGTGGGAAATATCCCAGACACATCTAGACTTCCCAAGCTTCCAGGACGTAGGTGCACCAAGCAAGGAAATCGTTTCCTGGATAATACTGATAATGCAACTATGCTGTCACCTTTTGTAGAAGCCCAGCAAGACTTCTTTGATTACAAACATTTTCATCCCTTGAAAGCAGCTACATTGCACTTGAACTCAATTTTTTTTGTTTAACCAAATCAAATATTCGACACGGTCCCACAGCACTCGATTCAAGTCTCCTATTTGAACTGTGTCGTTTACACCCTTTTCTCGGCTTGTTTTGTGCCGTTTGTGATCTGTCTGAGCCCTCTTTGGCCAGTTCCAATCGTCTTTGATTCCCATGGAAAACTTAGTGGCATCACTATTAATAACAGGTTTGTACTGGTATTATTTACTTCTTTATTCTACTAGCAAAGGCCACATGTCCATCTTTTCGATGTGGTCGCAAGTCTTTATTATTTCTTTTAATTTGCTTCTAGACCTCCGGAGAAGGCATTATATTTTGTGTTATTAGGCTCCTGGCCTTTCAATTCTTAATAGTACCCTTTTGATTTTATCTTTTTTGCCTCCTCCTACACCTCCGTGTAAAATGCATTTTACCTGTAACTCAGGGTACATGTTGAAATATCTCCCTTTTTCTTGCACACAACAGCCTTCTTTTGTTATGACAATGACAGTCTGATATATGACTAGTTGCTCTTTTACATAGACCCATGAACTTACATTCGCCTTCTAACCTTATCTTGTTCAAAGCATATTCTAGCATTCTTTGTTCGTTTTTACTTCCCAATGCAGAACTTGAGAGCTAATTGCCTCTGATGATGTGTGATGTGAAAAACAAAATCAGGCCCTCCGGTATTTTGTCAAAACTCGACCAAAAGTCACCAAGAACAAACAAAAAAGCAGGGAACTCCGTTGCATTATTCATTACCAAATACTAGCTTGAGTACATTATTGCTATTAGTGTCGCGAAAAAAACTTGCTCACTTTCCTTCAACTTTGACATTAAAAGAAAAACTCTTCTCTTGAGCTAAAAAACGTAAGGCATAGTCATCTATTTATTAATTTTGGTCAAAACTTGGCGGTAGACTGATTTGACGCTTGACTTTTCGAAAGATACTTTGCATTTATATTTATCTACAAAATTTTGTAGTAGCAATCGTACAACATTATCTTTAGATGCTTCTTGGTTGCAGTAACATTTCTTACTGTTATTAATATAAAGACCTTTCCTTCATATGATTATTAACCTGTTTTCTGTAATCGTACTTTATTGTAAAGTTTGTTATTGATCCACAAAATGGAACCAGCGTTGGATAAAACGTTCTATATACATATTGACAGCATAGTTCATCCCTACCAAATTCATTTTTTTGAAAAGCATAGGAACGAAAAATAATAAAAGTACATATAAAAGCAGAGAATGTTGCCCAAATATTTTACAGCTGACAGCCATTTTTATTTAGCGTAAGGGGCGAGGGCGTGCTGCTGATTGTGAAACTCTTCTATTTTAGAAGATTTGATATGAAAGATGAGGTTGCAAGCATTACATCTACTCTCTCAACCCGTCCATAGATAGGGTGAGTTACTCACTGTAACATAATATATTTCCCTCTCAGGGTAGACTGGAAAAACCTACCTCAGTTCCAAGGTCTATCATGTTACCCACCCGGTCACTGGAACCCCTCTGTATATATATATATATATATATATATATATATATATATATATATATATATATATATATATATATATATATATATATATATATATATATAATATGAATTCATTTCACATTTGCAGATATAAACTCGTGTTCAAGGATCATCAAGAACCTCTAATTTTAGATAATCACTATCAATAGAAAATTATATCTATACGCTATTTAATTCTGTCTTAAAAACAGTTCGATAAAAATTTCAAATTTCACTCTTTAGATAAAATTTTTTGCGCAACTGGTTTAAAATACATACAACTGGGATTCTGCTTTCTATGGGTGACTTTGGAAAAATACAGTCATATCGGTTCTGTTCGAGTGGGAATTTGAAGAAAAAGCCATGGTGGAAAATCCACGATATTGCAGTCGCGTCACACACACACACACACACACACACACACACACACACACACACACACATATATATATATATATATATATATATATATATATATATATACATACTGTACATATGTATGCATGTATGTATTGCTTTTTGTCTTTGTGTTTGTATGTTAGAATTTATACAGGAACTTTCTACTTAAATGTCTTGTAAAATTTTGAATAAATTTAAAATCCAAAACATATTTACTTCAGCTTCGTTGCATGAAATTGGGCAGATGATTGTGTTTGAGTCAGATGGAATTTGCTTAGTTTAGAGTTGAAAGAAACATCGGAAATAATTTGGGAGAGGTGACCGCAGGAAGAGTTAGTTTGGTCGTGTAATAAAGCCTTTTGCTTATGCAGATGATGCTACTCTCTTTGCGCTGATACCGTTTCCAGAGCACAGACCTGTGGTTGCTGATTCTCTTTAGAAAGACTTGGCTAAATCTACTGCATGGTGCAGATCTAGGAAATTGGATCTTTCCATCCAGATCATTTCACTGACAGCGTTTCTTAGTCTACAGGCATCTCACTCAAAATTCTAGGCGTCATTTGAGAAATATGTTTGGTCTGTCTCTTCTTCCGTTGCAGCGGCTGACTCACATCTTAATTAGTTTGGGCAAAACTTGAGTTCTGTTAAATTTCTTTTCCGTGATCTTGATATTAATATCTAGCGCCGTCGTCCAAACAGCTCATTGTGCATGTTGTGAAGAATATTGTATAATGCTGGACATGCAGTTAATTTTCACAATTTTGTTTTCTCTTCTGTCAGGTTGAATACTGCAAAGTTCCCGATATAACCTTATATGCAGGTTGTTCTGAAAAGAATAGTGACAAGTACCGAAATTGAGTTCATGTATTATAGTGCTATCTGGAAAAAGAAGGCCTTCAAATGCTGTGCCTCTGTACAAAATTACGTCTGCTGATACGACAAAACGTCACTGCATTGCACTAGGTAACGTGACAAGATCAGTTCTTCATTGTCAGTGGGTGAGATTAGGTTTTCATATATGGACGTATCATGAAATCGGCCTTGGCGAGGCTCTCTCTCTCTCTCTCTCTCTCTCTCTCTCTCTCTCTCTCTCTCTCTCTCTCTCTCTCGTTCCCCGTACACATGAAATGAATACAGAAATATCTTGTACCTAACATTCCCTAAGCATAAATACGGCACTGAGAATTTTTTGAGAGGCAGGCATTCTTGACTTTTGAAGAGTATGAGTAACTGAAAATAACTTGTCATACACTTACTCATTAAGAACAGGATGACTCCTCAAGAGTTTCCTTTCCTTCTGTTAGGAAATAAATCAGCGAGGGAAAAACATCAGCAGACTTCCATATGAAGTTTATGATCATCTCAAAGCTTCGATAATCAGCACTTTCAGAAAAACGCCGCCACGTTCATGGTCAAAGTTGGAAAGAGGAAAGGAAGCGGCAAGAGACTCTCTGCAGGGCCAGTTTTTGGACGATGGAAACTGAAGAGAAGCGACTCTCAGCGTAGCAGATTCCTAGGTTTTAGCTGGTCCGCTGGTACAGTGGTTAGCATCGTGGATTGCCACTCAGTGGTCGCGGGTTCGCGTCCCCCCCCTCCCAGGGCGATGAAAAATCGCTGGCTCTGTATCATGATCAGTTACTGCTGCAGTGTGGGGTCTGCGGTGGGAGGTTGAAAACAACATTCATTGGAAGCTTGAATTTCAAGTCAATGGCCCCTGTGTGCTTGTTCCATGTGAATAGGTTTCATCTACTGAAACAATAATAATAATTGGGAGGAACAATGTTCGAGGTCCCATTCAGGTCTTATTCAAAAGTGACATGTAGTCAAGGGGGAGTCAGGGTCAGGCAGACGGTCTAGAAGCATTCAATATTTGGGGATATACAGTACTCTCATGCGCATGCACACGTACGCACACAAAAAACTTTTCAGCCAATTTATGCTTTGCAGTCGAGCGACGAGATGAATTCGAATTTTTACTTATATTATCTCTTTCGAACCAAAGAATTTTTGAAAATATTAACACAAAATCAAAAGATGATATTATATCAGCATGAAAAGCAAATGGAAATATTAACTTAATTTATCTTTCTGAAGTTTCATCAAACACACACAACACACACACATATATAATATATATATATATATATATATATATATATATATATAATTTAATATATATATATATATAATATATATATATATATATATATATATATATATATATATATATAAATATATATATATATATATATATATATATATATATATATATATATATATATATATATATATATATATATATATATATACCATGCTCTGGTCAAGAAGAGGTCATGGGACAAGAAAACTAATCCCTAATGATTGTTGAGAGACCGGACATCTGTACCCTTCCGGTGTCACCCTCTCCAAAGAGTAGAAGATATGTACATATGTTCGGTCCCTCAACAATCTTTAGGGATTAGTTTTCTTGTCCCACGACCTCTTCTTGACCAGAGCAGGTATCCATCTACGACGGGACAAATTGGTGGGAAGCAGGCTAGGAGCGACCCAAAAACCTAGCACATGCAAGCCCAGCATTGCACCGCTAATCCACAGCGCCCGTTTTGGCTGAATGTACTCTACTTTACGACAACTCTTACGTCTATCTTGCAACTCCACAGAAACTGTATGGATAACTTTGGTTCCAGACTCAGTAGGTTTAGTTATTCTTCATCTGACTATATTTTTAGTTCCTTTAAAATATGTCAAGTTTCTTTTATTTGGGAGAAAGGAGGTCACTATCAAATAGGCAGGGTCATTAAGATGATATGCAATTATTGCTATTTTTGCTATGGAACCAAATTGAAATGGCTTATGGATTCTCGCAGGCTTTGCTTCTAAGTCACGTAAAGAAAAGAAAAGGAGAAAAAACCTGTTCCTAAAGGGTGATGAGGGGATATTACACCTAGGGAAGTGATGCATGACGTTAGGCCTATCAGTCCAGTGTCTTAGGCCTAACTTAGAGATCATCGTGCAGATAAGCAATCGGTGCCAGAGTAAAACAGACAAATCCTTCGCCCTTGGGCCGATTGGTTTCTATTTAAAATAGTGAGTGAACAGGCTGCCCCTCGGGGTCAGCGGAGAGGTCAAGCATGAATTAATAATGTAAGCAAGACGATTTGATTAGCATTTGTAGGAGGCGGTTACTCCCCCCCAACACAATTGCCATAATGCCCACTGATAATGACGATATCCGTAACAGCATAAAAAAATATGTGATGAGATGGCCAAAGGGTTGAAAAGTTTTGGAAAGAGAGAGAGAGAGAGAGAGAGAGAGAGAGAGAGAGAGAGAGAGAGAGAGAGAGAGAGAGAGAGAGAGAGAGAGATTTAACCTTGGAGAATCAGGATTTTCTGGCAACTTCATAGAATTTAATGAAGAAAGATAAGCTGATTCCTACACTACGATGACTAACGGAAATGATGAAGTGCAAAGTAAACATTGCCGGCACAGTCAATGCTTAATAATACTATGGAAGATAACCAAGTTCTCATCAAGAAAAGCTGATAGTCAAAACTAAGGTGTAGACATTTATGAAGTAGTTAAATCACCTGTAGAAGAACAATAACGCTTGAGCTCAAGAGTGAATGACGGCAAAATAATCCGTCGAAGCAATTTCAGTGTCGGGTCAAAAAAATCGTGAAGACTTAGCCTGGTGAAAAGAAAACTACCAGTCTGAAAAAGTTCCAAGGCCCATCGCGAAAGGAACGCCGATCTTCGAAATCCGACAGTCGCTAAAAAACTCCACTTTAGCATTTCATAACGAGGATAAAGCCTGTGCTTAGTCAAGGTCATGAAAATGATGTCCCCAAATTTCTTATAGAAAATCCCATATTTCTCTGACAGGTAGGAAATCTTCGTCCTCTTGTGTAAATTGTGTGTTATATATTAAACAATAACATAGGCCCGAAAGCGTTGGTCAGCTCACCTCTTGAATGAGGGAGGATTCAAGGAATGAGGGAAAACGGAAGCAGGGAGTGGCGTCATCCCTAGAGTTAACATTTGCCACAATTCTACTTGAGAGCAATTTCTTAAGAAGATAGCATATGTTCTGTTCCTGGGTATTCTCAGTTTGGCGAAACAAGAACTTAGGTATTCACAATATAAGCTGACCTGCCTCAGTCTTATATTTTTACGGTATTTTTCAGTTTCCAATTTTACCATGTGTTCCTCTTTGCCCTTGATAAGAGCTCTTCGTTGGATGAGTCGGTAGTTCTGCGAACTGTCACTCGATGGGCCGGAGTTCAATTCCCCGGCCGGCTGATGAAGAGTTAGAGGAATTTATTTCTGGTGATAGAAATTCATTTCTCGCTATAATGTGGTTCGGATTTCACAATAAGCTGTAGGTCCCGTTGCTAAGTAACCAATTGGTTCTTAGCCACGTAAATAAGTCTAATCCTTCGGGCCAGCCCTCTCTAGGAGAGCTGTTAATCAGCTCAGTGGTCTGTTAAAACTAAGGTATACTTAACTTTTGCCCTTGATAAGTCACTTGTCCTTCATGTTCCAGTCATTCAAAGCTAAAGTTGATTGTTAGCTTTATACGTCAGCAAGGGACGACAACGTATCCGAGGTTGTTGCCTACAACTGTCCAAACTTTGCATGACGAGATCGACTCCTAGGAAAAGGCAATGCAACAGTAAATTTCCGTCTGCTGACTAGAAATTACATCACAATCACCTTTGCCTACTCTCGTCACGTGGAAAACTGCGCATGAACCTTTCCTGAGTAGAGGGCAGTTCGATAAAACGTCATCACCAGAAACATTACACAATCGTAGCAACGGAATGACCTTGGTGGGGACGCTGCCGATATCTACTTGGGGATTTAACCAAAAATCAAACAAAATTAACGATGAAGAGAGCGACGGGGAGGAAGTCGATACCTTATGCAAAAGCACATCAGCTAGAATAGAAAGAAATACTTCTTGGTCATGCTGAAAATGGAAAATAATTAAATAATTCTTTTAACTTATCTGTAGTTGGATATAACAATGCCTGCCTTCGTAAAAAAAAAACTCTATTAAGACTGTTTGCGAACAGTTTCACACAGATTGTTTTGTTTTTCATAAAAAAGCTGTTTTCCCAGGAATAACATCAGTGAAAAACGAAAACTGCTGAATTATGGGAGAGCTGCTGTTTACTGTATATGACAAGTTCTACGGCCTCATAACCACTTCATACACCTGTCGAACTTTAGTCATCATCACTAAAGATGATACTTATTTGCAAATGTGATGGTGTACACAACCCAGTAACAGCTTCACACATCAAGTAAAAATCCCTTTCAGCATAAGTCCGCAGTTTAACTTTTGAGGCGCCATCCACCTCTGAGTCTTCCCCACGCTTCATATTAATCGGGAAACTTTCACAGCATTCCAGTCGATAAGCAGCTTCCACAGATGCTTCATCATAGTAATATCGATTCCTGTTAAATGATCAGCAAAATTCACTTATAAGTCTTCGCTATCACTGAATCTCATCTATACACATTTCTCAGCCCTTCAGAAGATTCAAACACCCAGGCAGTTGCCTCACCAGCAGCTGGTTGAAGTGTTAGTTTTCTGTGAAAGAAAACTACTGAGATGGCTTTGCCTGTCCGTCCGCACTTTTTCTGTCTGCCTTCAGATCTTAAAAACTACGGAGGCTAGAGGGCTGCAAATTGGTATGTTGATAATCCAGCCTCCAATTATTAAACATACCAAATTAGAGCCCTGTAGCCTCGGTAGTTTTTATTTTATTTAAGGTTAAATTTAGCCATGATTTTGCGTCTGGCAACGCTATAGGACAGGCCACCACCGGGCCGTGGCTGAAAGTTTCATGGGAAGCGGCTGTACAGAAAACTCGATTGCGCCGAAGTCCATTTTTTGCTTCGTTTAATTTTGTCCTGTATCTTTACCCAAATCTGCTCCATAAAACTAAAGAACTACTAACCCTCAAGCTTCTTCGCATCGCAATTCTCCGAGTCTGCAAGAGGAACATGGTGGCCCTATCTCAAAACGTCGCTGGGTAGCAACGCTGTATGAGGCAAATTCGTGAGGAAAATGGATTGAGGTTATGAATAGCGGTTATATATGGGCCCCAGTAAACGTGAGTACTACGGGAAATGTGCTCACGCTTGGATATTTTCTCTTCTTCTTCTTCTTCTTTTTGGTAATTATCACAAACACTCTAGCACGCCAACGTTTTATTCCGTTCAGGAATACACCAGATATCAAACACCAAATATCAACTGACTTTAGTGAAACGCCCCTGTCTCTCTATATATACACACATACTGTATATACATATACATATATATATATATGTGTGTGTGTGTGTGTGTATATATATATATATATATATATATATATATATATATATATATATATATATATATATATATAT
>NC_089790.1:37441706-37504206 GCF_040412425.1 Macrobrachium rosenbergii
GTAGGTTGATAATGCTCCCTCCCATCACTCCCTCAGGATCGACTTATTCTACTAAATGTTAGGCTTTCCAGTCATAATGAAATCATCATATAATTTGTGAAAAAAGAACTTAGAAGTATGGGTTTAGCAAACAAATGAACAGCACCAAATACCCATTGTGAAATGATAAACAAATAAAGGTTTTATTAGCTGCCATTTGTGATTGTTTAGAAGTGTAGAAGTTATTCACAAAATTAAAGCTGAATTTAAAATGGCAATTTCTATCATTTGGGTGAATTTAAGAGAAACGATACTAAAAATAAAGGACCTCCAAGGTCTTCAATATACGACCCGAATGACGCTAGAGGTTCAGAACTCTAAAAGCTATAAAATCAATAAGTACCATTTCTGCAACTCTTAACCTACGAATATCAAAGGGATACAGGTCTGTGAAATTTTAAATTTGTCTCCTTTGCAGGATAAACAGTTGAAATCGAGGAAGTTCGCCATGTAAAATTTACTCATTTTTTTTTTTATTTGATACTAGTCTGTTTCCTTGAACTCGATTCTAGAACCCTGTTTGCTCCCGGAACAATGCTTGGCATTGTGGAAAATACAAAATATTAGACACTCTTAACTGGTGACAGAAGCAAAATGATGTTTCACATTTATTTCCGCTATAAAGCTTTGTGCACCCAAAGCAAGCAGATGTACACATACAGTACAGTATGCCTCGGCCACACCAGAAGGATCGCCTTTTGACCCTTCAGAGAAGCTGATGAATGGGAGAGAAGATCCCTCGCGCGTCCAACAAACGATCCTTTCCTTATAAAGAATCACGGAAACGGCGACTCTTGCTCAGGTGCAAGAATCTGCGACTAAAGACTCTATTGGATTATAAAAGGCTTGATTAAATTAATATATTCACCAGCAGCATATTTATCTGGGGACCCTTCTCTTTTTAAGGAAGTTATTCACGGAGAATGTGAGGTTGCTGGATCAGATTCTAAGAACTGCGCCGGGCGTGACTGATGTTATACATATTTAAATTTTTTTTTATTGAAAGCTTGATAAACTCTCAGCTAAAACGTTTATCATTGGTTTTAGGAATATGGCTTAGAAGATGCTTCTACAAAAAAAAAAAAAGATACAAAGGTCATGTAGGTCAGGAAGCCGATTTCTTCAATAATGAAAGTTTCTTTTCCTAGCCTAGCGATTCTAATTTTGTTTTTAAAGAAAAATAACCTTTCGTTTTCGTCAGCTTACTCCCAACACTAAAAACTCCGGATTATATAAACCATTAATTTGCAGACATCTTTCTGAACTTTATTTATTCATTTGTAACGAGATAGAATTTCTTCACCATTTATATATTCAATATGATTAATAGTTTTTCAACAAACACTTTCCATGTTTTACATGAAATATTTCGTTGCGATAAATAACATACATACGCAGGTTTTCTCCATTTACATAGAACTGTATTTTGATTTCTTCAACGAAAACTTCTCACGATTCATTTCAACACGATGCTCATTTTCATTTTTTAAATAAGGAGAGAAGAGGAAAAAAACTTTCGAGGCTTCAGAAGGACGCTCACTAAAGTGATTCTGATTCTGGTTTGAATTCATAGAAATAAATCCAGGAAATCCCTTTAGGTGTTGAAGATAGACCCACAGTATCAGCAAGCTCTCACTCTTGTCATTCTTCCACAGATTTATTGTTCTTTCACACGCCTGAAATTGGCGAGGTAACTGCCTGATTAGACAAAGTCAATCCCTGGTACAGAACAAAAGTCCCGGATATGAGGTGCTAACGGGGGTTTTATTGTATGGAAGATGCTCTTTGAATATATGCAAAGATCCCAGGGCAATTGGGATGACTGAGGAAGCGCCGCTTTCACTTATTATGCATCACGGCGACCCCATATAAAAATGGGAAGAAGAAGAAGAAGAAGAAGAAGAAGAAGAAGAAGAAGAAGAAGAATTCATTACTGATCTGCGACGAGCGTCATCTTCAAGACATACTTAGACCCTGCAAAAATAGCAGGTAGTCTGCCTAGGCTAGATTGTAGCTCAGCTGACCCCTAGAATTTCAGACGAAAATTGGATTTTGGTGGCTATGACTGCAGACGAAATCGGAAAACCAGGTCCTTGGGGTGGGGGTGGTGTGTCATTTAAAAAGCTTAGGCCTATAATATCTTGATGAATAACTAAAGACAAAGTATACTTGAATAATAATCGAGGTAACTGAGAAACAACGAACATATCTTCTAAAGTAACAAGTGGGAGAAAAATAGTCCTCATGTTTGAATAAGCAAACGTACCACAAAAGAAATGTAAAAAAAAATATTTATATTTACTTTTTCAATAATAGGCAATAATGTTGAAGAATGCCCGGATAACAAATCGTAATGAAAAGTGGAAAAATAACATGAAAAAATATTGCGAAAAATATTCTTTGAAAATTAATGAAAATAAATTGCGAAGTCTTCATTTCCAGTGTCAAGACGTCAGATCCTCAATTTCCCAGAAAAGTCCGTGAAATGCAGTTTCCTCTTATCCGGCCGCTCGTTCCTAGTTCCTCGTTCATTGCAATTTAGCGTCTTAACTTGCGCAGAAATGAGACTCTTTTCATTGTGTCAAGTTCGAGACGAAGAACGTGTCAGTCTGTCGGATGCGTCAGTTCCATCTCAACGTCAAGGCTCGGTTTCGTTACGGAAATTCGTTTTCGTTTTATTTTGAAGAAATAATTCATTTGTATTCATCAAGATGCCTTACTGATAAAAGCAGCAATTTTCATTCATGTGTAAAAATAATGTGCGTTCTCCTCTGTTTATACTGATATAATCACAATTACTTTGCAAGACAGAAAAGCAGCTGCGTTGCGCCATTCAGAAACGATTAGTATGCCAAGACAATTTAAAAGACATTTCCAACAAGTTTTTCTTTCTGTCTGTTTGTGTTTCTTTTTCCTCTGGCACAACAGCATAGTAGATTTGGACATTTGCCATTCTCTCTCTCTCTCTCTGTCCATCGTGGAAAAACGCAAAGGGAAGGGAAATACAGAAATGAAGCAATAAAAAGACAGAAATAAGCTTCGTCAAAGACTGGTATGCTACCGGCATTATGATCGCACAAAATGAAGCCGCATTTTTTCCATCTTGCAAAATTTACTGCGCGCGTTCAGTAGTCACAAGACTTCGTGTCGACATAACAGTTAGAATCAATGTGTCCTACTATCGTTCCTACCGACTTACCAGTTTTTTTATCACTGCAATTGGAATAGTGATTTAGGTCGTCCGGTTCTACGACCACTTAATATATAAAACTAAATCTTTCTTCATGGGAAAAGAATCATAAGATGCTTCTCTGTTTTTGCAATATAGAAAAAATCTTAATGAAGAACGCACCCTACAGAATGTACAACAGCATTCATTAGTCGATCATACGGCAGGAAATTCTCTGTTGCACAAATCTGGAATAAGTCCGAGTTATTTATTTTCACGCCGGCCGATTTATCTCCACTTTTGGCCACCGCCTCTGCCTTTCACTCCATCGTACTTCCAAATATGTCCAAAAATGTCTTCACCGACTACTAAATAATACTTTTGTTTCCCTTTCGAGCCGTGTCGCAAGACCCATTTACTGCTTTTTATCATTATGTGTATGAAAATCAGTTGCTTCCGGGGATCCAAAATTGCGGTTGCTGAAGAATTCCCCGAACAATAATTGTCCGGGAAACTTATTCCAACGGGTGTACTTTATTCTTTGTTTTTTCCACCTTCTTTCCTCTTTTCTTGTAAGATGATGCAGTGAGTTTGACAAATTTTAGAAAGTCGATAGTTGCCATGATTTGTCTTTTTTCTCACCACTTTTTGTAAGCTTTTCATATTTTAATTAACTTAAATTAGTACACAGCATTGAAAACACACCCTAAATTAGGAAATTTTAGGTTCTTGATAAATCAAGAGATAAATAATCCAGAATTCTTTAGAATCCCAAGTTATCTTTTACTCTAAGGTGCCAAGAAAATCTTACTTTCTTAAATCTGCAAAAAATCTACTGAAACAATTCCCCAGTAAAAACGCTAGTTTAGTATATATATATATATATATATATATATATATATATATATATATATATATATATATATATATATATATATATATATATATATATATATATATATATATATATATATATATATATATATATATATATATATATATATATGAGTACGTATTTCGCAAAAATAAATATCTGACTCAAATCAGGATCGAATCCCAGTCTCTCAGATGAAAGGCCAGGCGCTACCAACTGACCCAAACAGGTCATAAAAGAAGTTGGAACCTAAGTAACCTGGAGTTTTTCCCGGGCAGGCTGTCGCCTAGCTTTACAAGCGAAATTTTACCCAACTTCCCGACCCATCCGCAAGTCAACTGGCAGTAGCATTTCATTCGACTAACCGCTTCAGCGTAAATATGATGGTACTAACCAATACATGATTAGTTCGACACCGATGTGAGTCAGGAATTTATTTCTGTGAAACACGTGCTCACGTGTTGATTAGTTTCATCATATTCACGCAGAAGGGCTTATTTCGAATGAAATGCTACCAACTGCGTCACTCGTGAGTTGGGAAGTTGGGTAAAACTCGCTGGTACGTTTGAAGGCAGCCTGTCCAGGGAAAACCTCAAGCAAAGAAGCAATGATGTTCCAATTTCTTTTATGACTTGTGTGAGTCACTTGGTAGCACCCTGGCCTTTCATTTGAGAGACTGGGGTTTGATCTTAATATGAGCCATTAGTTTATATATATGTGTATATATATATATATATATATATATATATATATATATATATATATATATATATATATATATATATATATATATATATATATATATTTGTATTAACTAAATGTCTTCATAACTTCCTGATTTTTTCACACTCCTTGATGCAACTATCACCTCAAAGCCTATGATTCCAATGAAGGACCCAGTGGAGAAATTCCGACGACCCTAGCAGGATTTGAACCCATATTTGTTCTAGTATAACGACTGTTAGTTTGAATCTTGCAACGGACGTCAATTTCATCATTTGGTTCTTCTTATGGATCTTAGGCATTGCAGTGTCAAGGGTATCTAAAAACTGTGCAGAAATCGAGAAGAACACTTAAGAGAACACTGTAAAAATGACATTACAATTGCATAATATATCTGGTAGAAAATGACATATACTATATATATATATATATATATATATATATATATATATATATATATATATATATATATATATATATATATATATATATATATATACATACTGAAGTTCTTAAACTCTGAGCTAACAGAGAATGACAAAGCAGTTAACTAGTGATTTCAGAAACACAAAGGAATGGATTATCCCCAAGGATAATCCATTCCTTTGTGACTGCGAAAACCAAATAACAGAAGGCAGGCGGTCATTCAACTTCTTGGCCTTGTCTTTAATGCTTTTTTTTTTTATTATGCTACGATGGATTCCCATTTGCTTTTGAGCCTCTTACATCTACAGTGGTGATTTCTTTCATCTGGTCAGAAAAAGCCCAAAAGCTATTGGTTGTGGGAAAGTGACGCCTCCCATTTTCAACTTGGGCGCTGGCAGCCATTCGATCACAGCTCACTGATTCCAAAATGAGGGTTTCACTGTTGCCCACAACGAGCACCCCTCTTGGCACCTCTTATAAAAGATGAACTTGGGAGGTTGACCTACTCCCTCGCCACCTTAAACAGACATCAAAGGACGCGCACCGCCCTCCGGCCGCAAGTGAAATGGGATACTAATGTACAAACGGGTCAGACCTCTCTCCTTGTTTGAGGTAAGACAGACCCAAATCCCAAAATCGGGTGTTTGCGGTTTTGAAGTCTTAGCGCCTCGCCTTGCGCAACATCGCGGATTTCGATTCTCATGAACCACGCACGAACCGCCGACTGCTAAATTCCGCGAGTGGGGATTCCGTAATAGTGACGAAATCCAAGTTACAAAAAAAAGAGAGAGAGAAAAAAAAGCGAAGCTTATTATTATTATTATTATTATTATTATTATTATTATTATTATTATTATTATTATTATTATTATTATTCAACATTTTATGTTTATACGGAACAAGCCAAAAAGGCTTTAGCTGGTTAAACAACCGTTTAAAGAATAATGCTTATTTGTGAAAATAAGAGCACCGTAAACAAGCAGAATAATTAACAAAGAAAAAACAATAATAAACAAATGCATAAACAAGCATTTGCTGCCAAAACAACGTTTACATTCCTTCATTACTAAAATGTGAGGATACTTGGCCTGGCTATGCGCCGTAGTGGGGCTAGTGCCGTCAGTGCACCTCACGGAGTGCACTGTAGGCATTACTAAAGGTTCTTTGCAGCAGTCCCTTCGACCCCTAGCTGCAACCCCTTCATTCCTTTTACTGTACCTCCGCTCATATTCTCTTTCTTCCATCTTGCTATCCACCCTCTCCTAAGAATTATGTTTCATGGTGCAACTGCGAGGTTGTCCTGTTACACCTTTGAAACCTACCTACTCTCAATTTCCCTTCCAGCATAAAATGACCCCTTAGGTCCCAGGGTTTGGCCTTTGGCTTAAACTCTATATTCCATTCCATTCCATTAGCCTGGCTATTAAGCTGCTTCTTAGATAACGACCCATACAAAATGTGAGAATTCTTTGCTTTAACTAATGGCTATGAGCAAAGATATTATATAGGAGAGACTCTTGCAAGACAAATCTCATGTGCCTAATAAGAATACACCGATGATTTGAGGTTTTATCAGTTATGTTCTTTCTAGTTTTTTAATTAGGTTACGAACTGCTACTGTTTCAACTTTTTCTTAATAGTAAAATGAAGCTATTACAGACAGAAAATACAGTAACGTCTTATTCAACAAATAAATTTTCAGCCAAGTGAAACGCATCAGAGCGAGATTTTATCTTATATGACAATGGCCGCTATTGGGTATTCTAGATTCTATATATAAAATATAACTGTTATTACTACTATCCATTCGGGGACCGGGAGTCATCGTTTTTCTCAAATATCTTTCAAACTGATCATTTGATCGAAATGGCACTTTGACACAGTGTACAAGACACCTCCCGCTAATTTTTGGTAATATAGTGCATTATCAAATCGTTTTAGTTATGGCGTTTACTCTTGACTTTTAAAGGCAAAGTCGCATGAGTCAGCAGGAATAATCTACGCAATCGAACGTCCACTATCCCCCACAGACGGGGAAAGGGGGGGGGCGGAGATGGGGAGGCGAGGAAAGTGGGTTGAGGGAGGGATGAGGAGGGAAAGGGATGGGGATAAAGGACGTTCGAATGCAGAGTTTGGCGATGCTTGGCAACACCATGTAAGTCAAGAGTAAATTCCTTAACTAAAACCATTTGACAATGCACTATATTACCAATATTAGCGGGAGGTGTCTTGTAATCTGTGTGAAAGTACCATTTCGATCAAATAATCAGTTTGAAAGATATTTGAGAAAAACGATGACTCAAGGTCCCTGAAATGGATAGTGGGTGGAATTACCGTATATACCTTTGCTTATTCCTGTAATCTTGATGCGGAGTTTCATTTTGAACGGAATCTGTAAATTCAGCAACTTCCATCTGTTAAAATTCGTTCACACATTTTTTCCTCTATTTTGGACTCAAAATGGAAAGAAAACATCGGTCCAAAATTGAGAATATTAAGTAATAAAGAATATAAAAACTGACTAGAGAATCAGAATTCGTTTTAAGACATATATTTGAAAATAAAGGTTATGAGAACTTGAATATACATTAAATAACAAAGAAAAGAATGATTTCATGTGACCAAACGCATGTAAAATAGAGAAATATGGATGATACGAGAAGGGAAATCTTGAATACTGAAATCTCGAAGACTAGAGAAACCTTAGAGAAAGTGAGAAATCCTAAAAAGAAAAATTAGATGCCTAAAAGAAATATAATTTGGAAAGGTACAAAGTCTCGAAAGCTTTATCGTTTTGGGATGTGGAGAGTTGGGAAAACTGAAAATCTCAGAAAGGGAAAGCACTGAATATCAGCATCTGGAAAGTAGATCGTCTGCGATCACAAAAAAAAAAAAAAAAAAAAATAAGAAAAAGAGAAATGTGAAAACTGAGAATCTTGAAGAAAACAAGAGCTTGTCAAGTTCAAATCTCGTAAAACTGCAAATCTTCAAAAAATCTGTCCCTTCTGACTCTCTTCTGAAAGCCAAAACTTATATCCAGGGAGATCTTTGTCTTGATTAATTAATCTGTAAAACGTTTTAATGCATTCCCTTGTTAAAAGCCAGTCAACAAAGTTTCGAGCAAAAATCTATGGGATAAATTCTCATGTAAAAACGTTCCAGGAATTCTTGTAGAAGGATTATATTCTAACAATTCTAATATACAGAATGTTTTGAATAAATTAAATTCAATCTCAAAGCCACTATATATCACTGGTAAAAATGATTTCAATCACAATTACAGAATGATTTGCCTAAATTCAAAGCAATTTCACTGCCATCATGAACAGCCAATGTTCGACGCGAACAAAACAACGGTCCTTTTACGCTTATGAAGAAATATTTCTCAGGCCGATTGTTTATGTATGGCTGCCTGCTTTTGGAGGAAATGACAGTACGCGAACACGGTATTACTGTCTTTAGTGGAAAAGCAAGTTCCCATTCTTAGTGGATTTTGCTTGGTCACCTCGCTTTCTTCTGGAGAAAACACTCTACACACTTTCTCCTTTCAGCTGCGTCATGGTGTACGGCATCAGCGTTGCTGAGCAGGTATATATCACGGCCGGAATGAGAATCATTATGTCGCCGAATTTCATATAAAATATTTGAAGATGACCATCCATTTTTAAGGTTGTCGCGCTTTATTACGTTCCGTTCCTCTTGACTCAAATTGAAAATATACATTAGGTCATAAATATGAAAGCGAATCACTAAGAGTTCCACTTCTCTGAATAAATTTTTTCTGGGGAAGAAACAGCGTCCTGTTATCCAGCCCACACCCTTTTCACGACAGAATTCAGTAAGGTCCCTTCCGATTTCACTATGACGTAAATGACTCCTAGGAAGACGTAGCTGAAACAAAGTCTTTATATTGCAAAACCAAAAGCCCGAAAAATTAGTTAGTGATATGTCAAGTTTATTGGATAAGAAATGAGCATATAACACACTATAACAAAATTGTCTGGAAGGACAAGGCATGATTCTAGTGACCATAATTGTATTAACGTAATTGGAATATAAAAAAAGATTCTTACTGGCGTAGGTACCCCAACATTTTGTTCATATTTATTTTTATTTATTAATTTTTTTTTACTTGTCATTGCATTTATTTAGTAGCAGTCAAATCTTTTATATCACTATGCTCGTTTTTCCACCTTTCAGCAAACAGACAGAAAAGAATAAGACAATTTCGTCCAATGAAATTTCTTGTAGATTTTACTCTTGTAGGATTATCTAACGCAACCCTCCCCAGCCCCTAAAAGCAAAAGTTTCCAATAGTATCATAATGACCCTTTTGAGTAACATACCTGTTAAAATACCCGCCTTTCCCTGGCTGAAGTACCAAGTCATGTTTTGCTTACCTAGAAAGAAGAAAAATAAATGGATTATTATAACCAATGATGAGGCACGTTTCGCAAGATGAACAAGGGTGCATATTCATCATGACAACGTGATTGAAAGATTACTTTATAATATTGTGAATTACAATAGAAAAGGGAAAGTACTAAAGAAAGTAATTAACATTTTTTTTCATGAAACTGTTATAATCGTATCATCAAAATGATCGTTTATGGCCTGTTGAATTTAAAAAATTCGATAACTTCTCTAGAAACCCTCAGTGTGAGTGCGAACATATTTTGTATTTTAAGGCTGTCAATATATCTGTCATTCACCTCTTCAAAAAGATTTTATTTCTTTTGGATGTACCTATTGCATACGGTATTTAGATTTTCTAATTTCCATGCGAAATCCAACGAGAGGGGCAATTTAATGAACTTGCTTAGCTAGCCCAGGCCTGAAGGACCCAAGGAAGAAGAGGGGAGACCACAAGTTAAGTATACCTTAGTTTAACCAGGACACTGAGCTGATTAACAGCTCTCCTAGGGCTGGCCCGAAGGATTAGACTTATTTTACATGGCTAAGAACCAATTGGTTACCTGGCAACGGAACCTACAGCGTATTGTGGAATCCGAACCACATTATAGCGAGAAATGAAATTCTATCACCAGAAATGAATTCCTCTAATTCTTCATTGGCTGGCCGGAGACTCGAACTCGGGCCTAGCAGAGTGCTAGCCGACAACTCTACCGACTTATCCAAGCCACGGCGAAGAAACGAGATGACAAAACAGAAGCAGACTTAGGAGAGTGAAGCTGGTTTGGGAAGGTTTCCATTCGTTCTATGAACCCCGCCTGTTTTGCCTAGGAACACTTTTTCTTTCATTGGATCATTGGCAGGCGGCAAATCGAGTGTTTCACTCCCTCCGAAGTGAGAGACACTTTTTCTAGATATATTCTAAACTTATTAAAAAGTACAGTTGATGTACAGTTCTCTGTTGGATAAAACTTAATACAGGTTCAGTTCCATATATGCTTATGCGAGAAATTTTTCCTTTAAGCGCTTAAACGTTCAGCAATATCGATACGAATATGAAAACATACACGTCTGATCATTCAAGTCTCGAATTCCGCCTTTGGATAAACTACCCATTTTCTCGACAAAACATTGACAGTATTGAAGGCGCTTGCTCCCCTTTCGTGTCCGTAAAAATGAGAGAGTTATTTATCATAACATAAAATCATATGGAACAGGAAGGCTCTGAGGGTTTACATAATAAACCTGGTCTGGATAAGAAAATAAGTTATGCATTTGTTTGGCGCTAATGATAAACGAATGTTTCACTTTAGGTACCATTCTCTCAGCTGAAAAGCCAAGATATGTACAATGACAGAACTATGCATACTAAATAAGTTTGCAGCTTTTACCAACTTTCATATAATTCAATTCTAATCTGTTTAAATATATATTTCCAAGCAGTTGATAATAAGAGCGAAAATAATAAAACAAACAGCTCATTAAAAGATGATGACGCATCATAGAATGACTCCGGAGGGCAACCCTGACATTGAAAATGAAGTACCTTCCATAAAAAAAAAATCTTTTATATTCGCAGGGAAAAGTTTCATACAATTTCGCGGGGACGAGTCCAGAACGAGTTTGAAATTCGACCCCCGTCGTCGTAAGCTGGTCCGACGCATTCAAGGCTTCGCTGTATGTTACTCACGTACGCTTGCGGTTTCTGACGTCTCATGTGTTATGAATTCGGTTACCGTAGAAAAGGAACGCCAAGCGACAGCCCAGACGATTGTTTCTGGGCCGACTCGGATTAGTCTAGGAAATTCGGCCGTTTGTTTGTTCATTTTCATTCGGCACACCTTTGCTTCGGTTGCAGCTTTTTGAAAAACTTGGTTATGAAACATCAGGTCTTCCAGGGAATGGCTGTTCTTTGTCACAATCCTGAAAGCCATCAAAAGTAACGCAATTTTGCTTTACATCTGATCGTTAAATTCAATGACTTGCAGTTTCTTCAGAATTTTGTCACTTTTAAAGCGATTAATTCCCAAAGTGCCTACGGAGGACAAGAAGGAGAGGTGGCGAGGCCCTTCTGTGTATGATGGGAGTTCTTTATTAACTCGCTCTGTTACTCTAGACATCTTGGCAATCTGAAGTAGACCGACGTTTCATTAAGGTATCAGATTATGACAAAAAGGCTGAAGGTCTTCCCATGTGAAGAACTCGATGAGAATTTTAATGGCTTTTCACTTGGGAATTTCTTTCTGATAACATCCCTTTCATGGCTGTAGACAATTTTTAGCTAGTTTGGGTTTTTACGAGAATTTTTATATTTTCAAATTAGCCAGTGTTCAGTTCGATGCCTGCAATGATTTTGATGATCCTGTTTGCTCTTATGTGCAGTTAACATGCATATGATGACAACGTTTCAGTGCCGTATCTATTGCAGAGCGAAAACTACAACTGTCGTTGTCTCTTATCAGTATACTACAACACACTACGAAGAAAGCTGAGGACTCCCACATATTTGGTGAAGGATGCCCAGAGAACCACTGGCCGTCAGTTTCCCTCTGGAAAAAAAAGAAGAAAAGTATCCACTCACGTCTCAAAAAAATTCAGGTCTGTACCATAGAACTTGTCCTTCGGGTCAGGTCATTTGATAGGTAAGTTGGCTGCCCATTGGGTATAAGATGGGTCTGGATGTGGTTAGATTACTTGGTGACTCATAGATGACCTACCGTGCCCGACAAGACCAGACGAGCGCGCGCTCGCTCGCTCGCGTATGCATGTGTGTATGTGTGCGAGAAAATGGGGAAAAATTATCTTTTAACCAGGGGTGCCCATATCTA
The DNA here is from genome assembly GCF_040412425.1 of Macrobrachium rosenbergii. NCBI lineage: Eukaryota > Metazoa > Arthropoda > Malacostraca > Decapoda > Palaemonidae > Macrobrachium > Macrobrachium rosenbergii. Next base: position 37,454,179 of record NC_089790.1, read on the forward strand.
AAAGGAGCTTTGAAACATAAATTTCTGGGTAGCTACCTTATAATATTATTTCCTGTGTACTCTTTCTAGAATCTAGATATTCATGGTCAAGTATAACCAAGTAATTGGCATCTTCGGAAGTCATAATGATAATGACGATTACTACGTCCTGGCGATGCAGTTAAGGAAACCGCCTCGGTCAGTCCCGTGAAAGGTTGTTGCGGGGTGGGAGGACGACTCTCAAGTGTCATAACTGTTAGACAGCGTAGTGCAATACTGAAAATCTTCTTAGATAGGAAAATATATCACTCAATTGTATCCACATAGGAAGAATGAAAAAGTGTAAGTTATCAAAACTTGCTCAACAGTTTCGTCTTCCACTGAATCTGTCCTTTGAGCGTTTGTTAGAAACGTTCTAAGAGAGATCCATTTGGGGACGAAACTGTTGACTATTTTTAATAGATTACATTTTGCATTTTTCCTGTCTGGAATGCAACTGAACAACAGAATGTATAGAACAGATTTAACAACTAGAATGACCGATGTCATTCCTTCTTACTACTGTTACTGAGCTGCTGGTCGTTTTGGTATTAAGGTGCTAACAGGCTAACATGACAACTGTGGACTAGTTCCGGAAAGGTTTCGGTGAATGTAAAGGAGCACAGTTCGTTATATTTCCATAAAAAAAAAACAATGTAAAAAAGTCTGGTTCCGGTGGAAGCTCCTAAAAAGAGAAGTTTGGACAAAGCTCAAACAATGATGGGTTGATACCCTCTGGCGACATGACCAAAAAAAAAAAAAATCAATAGCGGACAAATTCAGTGGCCAAACGTTTCACTCAAAGCACCCAGCAAATGTTGGTAGATCGCCAAATGCACATGCGCCAACAGGCAATCTCTAGTGTGAATAATATTATAGCACAGAGGGATGTATTACACACACAAACAAGTGTTACTTATACCGTAGATTTTGTTGCTTTTACTGACGTGCAAACTTAACAAGACACCAAAATGCGTTAGTTCAGACCATACAGCACTATTGCTCTTTGTATTCGGGTATGGTCTAGAGAAAAGAACATAAAATTGTCCGTCTCAATGACGTTTGTGCTTAAAAATAATGACGAAATGCATCATGAACTATGTCCTGTCATCCAGATATCTGAGAAACCCGTAAATTGACAGAGACTGCCTTTAAGAGTAACAAAATAACCGTTACTGAGTTCCAAGAAGCGACAGTGGGTCGCAGCAGGCAAAGAGTGGAACAAAAAGTCTGTCACTTCAGTAGTCCAAGTACTATCATCATGACAGTCTGTTATTATTGTTACTGGGCTTTATTGCAGTGGGTGCTAACAGACAATACTTACTTGGAAAGAAAGATGATGTTCAGTTAGGTTCATACTTTGTGGCCAAAGGTCAAATTAAGAATTAACAATGCTATAACTTTTGAGTTATTCTAGATAGAAACTTTGTATTTGACACAGGTCTACGTAATTTACTAAATTGAAAATGAGAACACGGTCATAGTCTGAGGTTAGATCAAACAAAAATTTACCATTGGCCATAACTCTGAATGTTATGACGTATACTACATATTTGGCAAGTTCAAGATCATAATTAGGGGTCAACGCTCAAAACAGAATATAGCCTTTGTCCCAACTTTTGAATCACACAAGAAAGACTTCGCATAAGTCATACATTCTCCGTTCATGACTCCTACGTGAAGAGTTAGGTCAAGTTCACGGTCGAGGTGATATTTAAAAGTCAAATGTCAAATAGAAATGTAATATTGGTCACAACTTTTGAACTATATGAGACAAAGAATTCAAAACTGGCGCACATATTCCATAATGATGTCGATATTCAGGGCAAGATGAAGGTCGCAAGGCCATACCTACGGCTGCAGATCAAATAAGATTGTATATAGGTTCTGTTGTGGTACAACTTGCTTGCTCGTTATCATGATTGCGTCAAATGTTATTTATGGGTCTTGTGTGAATTAGACTAAATTTGACTAAGGTTGGCCCTTGTGGCTGGAAACAAAGGATGAGAACTTGGGAGGGAGAGGAATGCAACATTAGGGAAGATGGCACCTCTGTCGGGGTTGATGACCCGCCTTGGCCGAGATTTGCGGTCTCCAAACGGTCTCCTTCAGCCATCTAATATGACGATGAGTATTGAGGTAACTTAGGAAATAATATGTGGGCTCTTGACATGTTTGCCTGACAAAAGGTGGTTTTAAGAGGAAAACAAAATTTCACAAAGAATGAGAAGAATGTAGGAGCTCATGAAAACTGGGTATTCAAAATATATACAGTAATAGCCCCAGAATAAGCAGAAAAAGTTAGGGCTTAAAGATGAATGATTGTTGAAGAGACAGCTATTTCCTGACCAACCAGAGGGGTTAAAAACTCAAGGCTGACCTTATGAATGAAGTTGTACAGACGCTAATTGGACAAAAATTTACCTGGGCGTTCCATTCACAAGTTGACCGCATCCGTTAAAGTCTACGGGATGAAAACACCCTTTTAAAGCTAGGTGGCAGAAAGATTCTTCACAACTCTTCTTGGTTTTATCTATTCATAATTAGGGAAATAAGTTATGCAAGCAGGTTAACCTGCATTTTTGACATCTGAATTTTGGTAATATAAGAAATTTCACCGATGAACAAGAGATTAAAAGCATGAAAATTTTTAGAGTAAAATACCGAAAATAATTTGGTAAAAATCCTATCACTTCTAGAACATATTTTTCTATTCTTCCAATACGTCAAAAATAACCGGTGAAGGCTGGCCACAAACTATTTTCTCATAATTTATTATATTTTTAGGAATTAGAAATAGTTTCCTTCGGTTTTATATTCTATGTTTGAATAATATAGATCAGTGCGACAGTTTTGAAAAATGTTATAAACAGCACTTTTCGTGTTGCTGCAATATTTTAACGTTTTCCTTGCGCAAGGAAAACCAAGAAAGTCGACTAGGAATTAAAATAGCCCTGTTTCTCTCTTTCTCTCTCTCTCTCTCTCGTATTGTTCGATTTACCAGACTGAAAGTAAACGATTTACCAGAGTTTACCGATTTGAGAAGTGAATATGAAAATCAGAAGAAGAGCAATATTCGCCAAGGAAATACTTTTACGTGCCAAGTGCTTTTTCAGGTCGCTTAAATTAACTGCTTGTGGTGATCATATTTAGCTTTGACATCCCCTTTATGTCATGTTTCGAGGTCACGACTCCTATCAAGCCAAAACGAAAGACTATGCAATGATATTACGGAGTTTTACATAGAAATATTGGGCCACAGAGGTTACATTACACTGAAAAAGCTCCGAAGGCCATGGCTGACCTTGGCAGAGGTCAGTGACATCTCAGGCTCAGGTTTTTTTTTTAGGCTGGTCTTGAGAAATCACGGACTGAAGAGGGTACAGAAGGGAGTAGTGTAATCAGAATCTTTTTGCGGTAGTTAAGATTATTGAGGAAAGACTTGTTTTCTCAGATATAATCCAGTGTCACAGAATTATAATTATGTTTATGATATATCTACAAGTCATATATCTATATGTCTCTTAAATAAAGTTTTATTCACTAAATATCACCGAATATAAGTAATGTAATCTGGACTGTTTACCATACCTTATTAAGAAACCTAGATTATAAGTAGACTGCTGGACAAGTATCGACTTGACTTTAAAACAGTTCTTTTTTATTAAATAAACTCGCACATACATTAAAGAAAAAAAAGTGTATTCTTATGACGTTTAAGAAAGATTTGGGATAGCTGATAATCACTTTCCTTATAATAAGTAAATACATTAATTTTGTCCTTTACGTCTTCATTTTTGCTACATTTTAAAAGTATTTAGAATATAACAAGCATTTTGAATGTCTATAGACTTCCGATGGCTATCAATAGCTCCTAAACTATATTTCTATGTCAGCACGTACTAATTTTACCAGAGAGAGAGAGAGAGAGAGAGAGAGAGAGAGAGAGAGAGAGAGAGAGAGACTAAACAGGGAAGAATGGCGTAAGAGGCCACCTCACAGAACACATCAGTGAAATTTCCGTTTTATTCACAGAAATGTTTCCGATTCTTGTGTCCTCACATCACAATCGCCTGTATTTATGTTTGATTTTGATTTCATATAATTATGAATTTGTTAACGTATTTCAATGGTAGCCTATCTACTCCATGACGCATAGCTTTTGGGCATGCATTTCTTAACTGGACTTCGTTGTTAAGGTTAATAGCTAAATATACTTCCATGCTGCAGAGCAAAAGTTAGTTTCTTAAATATGTACTGTTCTGTATGTCAGCTTCTTTTTACTCATGACGTGACAACAAGATTACAACAACAAAAAGTTAAAAGACGCATTTTATCCAGCTCTGGCTAATCATTTTTTCAAAATTTACAAATAAAAGAATAACAGTCACAAAGGCGAATGCTATCGTTCTCAATGTATGTAAAGCAATTTATTTTTTTGCCTTTTAAAAATCTGCTTTAGAATATTCAAGGTTATTTTACCTGTTAATATGTGGCACGTGAAACATCGTCTCAACTAGGCTGGAGTGCATTAAACAGAACTGGATTCGGAAGCCCCATCACCCAAACAACCAGTCGGAGAACTGTTGGAAGCGAGGAAAGAGCAGCATTTCGAAAGGCATTCTCTCTCTAAACATAACCCGTGTGTCCATGTTACAGGTTCTGCGTAACCTGATCCCCTACGAATTTGATAGATGGCAAGTACCTGTATCGACGACGAAGAGAAAGGTACTGGAGTTATAAGCATGATTTCACTTTCGTTATTTACACACACACATACATACTATATATATATATATATATATATATATATATATATATATATATATATATATATATATATATATATATATATATATATAAGGACAAAGGCCCCTTTACCATTCAACCTCTAATTAAAATTTAGAGAGGAAAAAATAAACAATGACGAAAATATTCATTAGATATAGCGAAATAGGAACCTGTACGCAGGTGCACTGCATATATTTTGTTCTCAGTACTGTTCTTTGCAAGATTTTATTTTTTTTCATTTTTTCCGGTTCTTAAGTTAATTTTCATATATTTTTTATTTATCTCTTACTCTACTGAATATCTGACACATGTCCCCTACTTACGAATGGGACATTCGCTATTGTATCTTTTAAACTATAGTAAACCAACTTTACCATAGTACCCTCCCATTATTTGTACACACTAAACCGAAAAGGCCATAAGTTGGTGGGGTAGCAGCCACTGAAAGTGGATGTGAAGACGATAACACGTTGATAACTATATATATATATATATATATATATATATATATATATATATATATATATATATATATATATATATATATATATATATATATATATATATGTAGCACATATACAGCATACATGCGTGTAACGAAAGTTCGTTTCCCCAATGTTTTTGTACAAAACATCTTTATTCCTTGTCTCCTTTCATTACTTCTAGTTTTTACACATAAAATAATAGTATAATTTCAAGTAAATATTAATATTATTTAGATACTGTGCGCCAGAAATGTGTAAAGGTTAATGCATGACATTCTGTGGTAGCAGTTATGCGAGGTGCCAGCCGAGGTACTTAATTGTGATGTAAAATGTTCGTCTTGGCAAAGTGAAAATTATATTTTCAACTTTTCTATAATGCCGGTTTTATAATAAAGTTCTAAATTACATGACGCTGTAATATATGTTAGGAGTTTACAAAAGAAAGTAGACTCTCAAGATGGCGTCTTGCTCAGCATCCCCCGACGGCTTTTCATTCTTTTGTTTCTACCCCAAAAGCAAACTTTGCAACGTGCAACATAAATGTCGTATATATTTAACGCTTTCTGAAAACTCGGATATGCAAATATTCCCCTTTCCATTTAATAGCATTTTGTCCTTTCTATTTTATATTTCCCCCCAGCTTTCTTAAAAGACGGAGTGCAACAAAATACAACACGGTTATGATAGTATGTATGTATGTATTATTTTGTTAAAAGCATGTTACCAAAATACTGAATATCAAGCCGTTTCTTACATTTATTTTATATGAAATAAATATTTTACATGAATAGACTAAAAGGAACTGATACTGAATATATTGTCAAACTATGAGTTCATCAAATCGTAGCAAATATATCATTGCATGCAAACCCAACACACACACATAAATTATATATGTATATGTATATATATATATATATATATATATATATATATATATATATATATATATATATATATATATATATATTAAGCGTTAGTAAACTTATATATATTTTTTAAATATCTTTGAGAGAGAGAGAGAGAGAGAGAGAGAGAGAGAGAGAGAGAGAGAGAGAGAGAGAGAGAGAGAGAGAGAGAGAGAGATAAGTTATCTTTAACGAACAGAGAAGAAAAGAATAGAATAGGGGGAATCCTGGAAATATGCAAGACTACTGCTTACCCCGTCTTCTGAACCCCGACTTCTTTGGTTTTTTTTTTTTTTCTTTGTTGTCATTGTCCTCTCACTTTCGTCCTTCGCTTTCTCCTGCTCACTTTCTCTGAGCTTTTCCTTTTACCTTCTCAACAAAGCTCACGCCCCTCTCCGATTGCTTGCTCTGCCAGTCTTGCTTTTACTCTTTTTTTCGCTTATGGATTTTACAGGTTTTTGCTTTTTAGTTTTCTGAAAAGAAAACTATTGCGCCGGCTTTGTCTGTCCGCCCTGAGATCTTAAAAACTACTGAGGCTAGAGGGTTGCAAATTGGCATGTTGATCATCCAGCCTTCAATCATCAAACGTACCAAACTGCAGCCCTCTAGCCTCAGTAGTCTTTATTTTATTTTACGTTAAAGTTAGCCATAATCGTGCGTCTGGCAACGATATAGGCCAAGCCACCACCGTGCAGTGGTTAAAGTTTCATGGGACGCGGCTCATACAGCACTATACCGAGACCACCGAAAGATAGATCTATTTTCGGTGGCTTTGATTATACGTTGTATAGAAAACTCGATTGCACCGAAGAAACTTCGGCGCACTTTTTACTTGTTCTATTCTTTATTTCATTCAAGGTTTTTCAGACTTTACCTAAAAATTCGTTTAAAGCTATTGGCAATAAGGTCCTATCTTCACAACGGGTGATATATAATGTTATTAATGCTATTATAATTTCTATCTTACGGAACAAAACGACACCCAAAGGTTTCTGTCGGGAGAGGAAATAAAAAATCAGGAAAAGTATAAACTAAGAGAGAGAGAGAGAGAGAGAGAGAGAGAGAGAGAGAGAGAGAGAGAGAGAGAGAGAGAAAGTATATGACATTTTTAAGAACGGAAATCTAATCTTCATAAATAACATTTATATTTCATCGTAAACGTTGTCCACGAAACATGAGCATTGAACATACTCAGTCGGGTTCGTCCCACACGGAACTGCTGAAATTAAACAATTTCGTTTTTTTTCTTTTTGTTACAATGAGCATAACTCGCAGAAATGAAAGACCCAGAATCCTAAAGGCATTATGGGAAGCTTTTAATATAAAACAAATATCAGAAATAAATAACAGCATGACCGTTTATCTTATATTTCTTTGACATGAATTTTCTCCATATAGGTTCACCATACCGTGTTGTTATTTCAAACTTCAATAGCTGTTTACATAGTGATTCACTGCAGTCTTCGAGTTAAATATTAATCAAAGAAAAAGTGACAGATAATATTGGAGCATTTGTCCTCATGTGTTTTTTTGGGGAACGAGAGTGATTCGATCTGTAATCTTATCTTCCAATCGAATTTGAAACTTTCCTTGTATTTGCGTTTGCCCGATCATTTATTCTGGCTTCTTGTCTGCTTCCGCTTTCTCTTTCCTATATTCAGTTGGTTTTGCTTGTCTCTCTCTCTCTCTCTCTCTCTCTCTCTCTCTCTCTCTCTCTCTCTCTCTCTCTCTCTCTCGTAACCTAACCCTGAAGGAAGAGATAAATCCCCCTTTAAAAGTGGAAAGAAATTCACATTTTAAGAGTGGAAATAAATCCATCCTTAAAGAGTGGAAAGAAACCCACCCTTCAAGAGTGGAAAGAAATCCACCCTTCAAGAGTGGAAAGAAACCCTCATTTAAAAGTGAGAATAAAATCGCTCTTTAAAAATGGAACTAAATCCACCCTTTAAGAGTGGAGAGATATCCACCCGTAAAGAGTGGAAATAAAGCCATCTTTAAGAGTGGAGAGACCAAATGAATCCGGAAAATAAATTCTTGAAAAGTCAGAACTCAGAGTTTACAGAAAGGAGGCCATCGAAGTGGACGTTCCTGCATCTCTCTCTTGTTGCTGATCAATTTTTTTTTAGTTCTTCGATATCTCAATCACAACGCCAGGGACTTACATGACCACACAATACAGTCCTTGTGTTGGCGATATTCATCTCTGATTTTGTGGACGAGACTGTGGCACGCAAGGTGATGTTTCACTCTCAGAAACTTCCAAGGTATTTTGAATTTGCCATCAAATGTCTTTGTGATGATGACGTAAAAATTTTGTGTTTTTGATGGTCTATACTACTACTACTACTACTACTACTACTACTACTAGTAGTAGTAGTAGTAATATATTATAATGATAATTACTACTACCATAATTCAGAAAGGTAAAACAAACCAAACACTTTATTTTAAAGTTCTCCAGACACAAGAACCAAAATTTTAAAAATTCCTCGTATATAATAATGGTACAACATTAACTTTCATTCTACGTACGTAATATTCAATGAATACCGTTAGCTTTTCAACATATGAATCTCTTTAGTTTACATTTCGGTGGAAGGATTTCATAAAAGATTCAAGATTACTGGTTATGCTTTCTTACTGAAATAATGGCAGCCAAATCTTGCATGAAATCAGGCAATAAAATTTTCACCAATGATTGACAACCGAGACAGGCAGCCTTTTCCCTTGCATGATATTCAATGACGTCGTTAGCAACAGTCTGGAGAGAGAGAGAGAGAGAGAGAGAGAGAGAGAGAGAGAGAGAGAGAGAGAGAGAGAGGCTTTACTCTGAAATTAAGACCTTCCTTTTTACTATGAAAACCTAAATGCTAAAAGGATACCCTTCAGGAGTTAACGTATCTTACTGCATCTGGTCACATCTTGGGACATTCTTCACTCTGGAGGGCCTTCTGGAAAGTCGAAATCTCTCCATCCTCTGGTCTTCCAAAGGATTTCTAGGAAAGACAGGCATTTGCCATGGCAGCTGCTTTCATTTCAAACGTTTCCTTAGCGCCTAGAAGCCTTTACAGGTGTATCTAGAGTGAATCTGGAGCAAAATCGACCATTTTCTATCATCTCTGAACTCATAAAATACTGCTCTGTGGGGGTTTCAGTCATCAGCTGTGTCATATGGGGTCTTTACTTTCAAGCCCTAATCTGACACTTCACTTTGCCGCTACTCTTTCCCAGGTCGCCTAAAACACAAAATACTTATGTTTTTAAAATCATTTAGGACCTTTGTTCTTAATTCATTTCTCAGGAAAATTAATAAACTAAACTAGTTCATGAAGCTGTTGTTTCCCGCAATCTATTGAAGAAAAGGTACTACATAAATATAGGGTTACATCAACGAAAACTATAAGATCCAGCAATCCAGCAAATACATCAAAACTGCAATTACCAAATCTGATAGTTGTGTGTGACAACATTTGATAAAACAAAGAAATAAAATCAAAATGACCTTCATAACTGTCTTAAAATTCATTTGATAAATATTTATCAAATAAATGAAAACATTTCAATTTATAAAACATATCCGAAAATTATCATCGACATTTTGACCCAACAAAATCTATTAATTCCAGAATGGAAATCTGAGTCTACCACAAACTTGTCAGCATTGATTAATTTTATTCAGAATGGAAAAGGTTTTATTAATTTCACTGTTGCCTCTCTCTTCAAATGTTCGAATATTTTAGATAGAATTGTCACTGAACATTCTGTTATTAATAATACTGTATCTCAAGCACTTGACGTTTGAAAATTTCCCTGAACGGATCTTGTTGTTCCAATGACAAAATCTGCTTTATAAATGCCGTAAGTTCATTTCCTCACCCTCGATATTGCAGCTTTATGTTTGAATTCGTTGTCTCCACTCGGAGAATTGCTCTCATACGCTTCGTGTTTCGTCTTTTGTCTTCCCTAATAGGGTGGTCCACAGACAAACAAATCAGTTATCGCCTACGAATTTGTCCTTTCGCTTAATCCCTATGCATTAAATCTTCTACAGAAGCCGATTCTTATACTGACACTGAGGGCTCATCGTCAGAGTGCCGATTCACTCTCAGTTTTCGTGGAGACGCTCTCCAGCTTTCTGGGTAGTTACTTAGGCTCTTCAGTCCCACTTCTTTCTCTCAGGCCATCAACCAACTCACTCTCGTTTTCCTCCTCTCCTACCCACTCACATTTTAGAACTGTTCACACTTTTCACCTGTCTGTAGTAACGTGACCAAAATCATCTTTTTGCCTCATTAACTTCTTTTCTCTATATTCCTCACCCTTTTCAACTTTTTAAACAGATTTGTTCACAAGCAGTTTGTCTCTACAGCGTATCCCATTTTCTCTTATGGACGTTCAAAACAGGGTGGCACCAAAGAAAAATCAACACAGCGCTCATTACCATATTCATATTTCAACAGCAGAATCATGGTTAAATCCATTTCATAAAACTTACACAACATTAACTGCTTCATACACCTAAACAGAAGGCTCATCAGCAGTGTTACAAACCCCCTTACAAAATGTGTCCTTCATATATTATATCTGGTATGCAGTGTTCGTGCTCCCTGGATATCTTCGTTCTCGCTTTTCCGTTCCTCTTTCACATCACATACCCGGTAGATTCTAGGTCTTCCCTTCTCATCCCACCAATATACGCCCTGTTAAAAAGCCTGTCATCTTCCATTCTTTCTATAACGCCAAACCATCCCAAGACCCTGATCCGGCCTTTAATCTAAGCTACCTTTTTATTACTTCTGAGTATAGCCACATTTCTCACTTTTTCATGCATTCTCATTACAAACACAATACACATGCAGTTCATCTCGACTGCTTCATTCTTATTTCTTTCATAGTCGACATGCATTCCAACGTGGCTTTTATAGGCTCTCCCAGTCTCTTGCCAATCTTTTGCACACCTTTCATGGTTCACCTACTCTGTTCTCTCTTCCTAACATCCATTGTATTTACTCCCACAAACTCGGAGTAATCAACCAATTCGATTTTCCATTGTCAAAGTTAACATTCATCGCTTCACCTTCCTGGTTTTTACTTGTTCTGATAACCTACTCTTACAAACATCTATTGTCAACCAAGCATCTTCAATCCTCTTCACAAATTTCTGCAGTTTCTCTTCACTATCCCCAATCACTATTGTATCATATATAATACATTTATGTTTTTTATTTATTGGAGAGAGAGAGAGAGAGAAAGAGAGAGAGAGAGAGATTAACATATTGATATGTGCCAATACTCGAATCTATTTGGAGTTAGACACAAAAACATACATATAAAAGCGCAGAGACTTTTTTTTTTTGTACCGTGAAACTCTTTGCCTTTACTAACCGGAATGTCCTGTCGTTTTAATTAGGCAAAGGTGTTGTTTTACCAGATTAGAGGGCCTGTTCAACTCCAGGAGGCAATGTGGTAAGCAAATCAAGTAACGTGACAGGAAGTAAACCCTTTTGCTTTGTTCTCATAAACAGCACAATCAGCTTTAAACATACTGTACTTATTCACGGAATTTGAAACTTCTCTTTAGTTTTTTCGATTCGGAATGTTTCATTCCGAATTTAATCTGAAGTTTCTTCAGATCAAATTTGATAAAAGAGATGAGAATAAAGACCATGGAATTATTTTCATTAATGATATTCTCAATATTTATTACCATAGGGAACAATTTCTTTCTTTAAAAAATAAAATGGACATGTTTTTTGCAGAATAACATTCAGTGCTTAATCCGAGCAGCAGAAAATATGAATGACTGTTTTTATCTATGTGGAGCGACAGACACAGAGGTCGTTCATTCTTCGACGCAATGCAGTAGTTACGATTGTGCATGCATTCATATTCTTTCTATTTAATTTTTTGGCCCAAGATGTGTTGCAAAATCACATATATATGGACTTAGAGATGAAATAGTTAAATTTAAAGGTTTTCATTTTAGGTACTTAATATGATTTCGACACTTCCCCCTCTTGGGTCGGATGATTTGTGAAAAGATGAACATTCAACTTCTTTTCCATACTTAAATAGCATTGTTTATGAATGTGCCTTTCAAGACAAAAAACTCGTATATTGTCGTCGGGATGCTGTCGGATGCAAAGTAGGTACTTTCCTCTTTGCGACAGTATTTGAAGAGGTTTTGAGGCGTCGGATGTTGTGTTTTGGGAACAAGATCTCATAATTATCTGCTTTTCTGCATTCCCCCTGGCAAATGATGTTGCAGCTTAAATAACGATTTTTGTAGCTCTGTGCCACTAGCATTTTCCACTGTTCCCAAATCTTAGGGGTCGTCTTTTACCTAGGGTTTATTTGAAATAAAATAACCTGCATCTTCAGCGTTACAAATATCAGTGTGTTGTTTGAAAACACGAAGTGTTGCTGGTTGGACACAAATACTTTATTTGAATATTATTCCTTGCTTGAAAACAAGAATGAAGAATCAGATTACTTTACCACTGCTTAAAATCGTTTGGTTTTTTATTTCAATGCGTCCTTGCCTTCTGCAGCTGCTGAAATACAGAATTTGATTATGGTACTTGGAGAAAGGGGAAGACCTTTTAATGTAGAGGGTGTTCTCCTGAAAAAAAGCTTGAAATAAATTACATTACACTGATAGAATGACGGGCAAAAGGGCTCACGAGAAGGAACAATTCCCAACGAGTTTACAGAGACCCTTAGGCTGTAATGTAATGATATAACTGGAGTCTTCGTAATATACTGTATATCATAAAAAGCTTGATCTAACCTTTGGAATGTGTACTTAGTTTTGCAGCAATGATCTCTCCTTTTATACTTAACTGTCTCCCAGGGGATTCAGCTCTCCAGTTCGCTCTCATTGCCTGCTATGTTCAACTGCGCATTTGGAGTCCTAAGGCAAAGTTCATATCCATAACAGCCAACGTAAATTCAGTCTCAGTGCGTGCTTTAGCTAGCATGATCTACACTTCGCTCTAATGTTAGAGGACTGGTAAATTGAAAGTTGTCCACGAAGAGAAAAAGAATTTTTACTTTTCAAATGATTTTACAATGATGATTTTCTGTTTCAGTTATAGGGCATGGCAGACACAAACATGGAAGTTGTATGTTTGTGCTTGGGGTTAAAATACTGTTTCTCTTCTGGCTCTCAACAACTTTCTGATGTTATTAAAACTAAGTTTCTCCAGATCTGAAAACAACATAGTATTTCTATTAGCATTATTGGTCTTCGACCTGTTTCCAAAAATATAGCTGGCAGCTTCCTATAAGTGAACCCCTAAAGGTTTCCCATCGTGAAAAACTTGTAGACGAAAATAATATACCTAAGTATAAAATGTCTTTTTAAAAGAAATTCTTTCTTCTCTGGATGGAATCTATTGATAATGAAAAGGCTTACGTCGCAGTTGACGGATTGTTTACTGTGACCACAGAGTAAAGAGAAAACGCTTCCTTTTCACTTCCTCCTCTGACGTATTTCAGGTGACTGAATATGCAGATAGATCACGTCATGTTGACCATGGACCACCTGTCATCTTTTGTTTAATGTCTTACGGTGATGACTTTCTATTTTTTTTCTTGTTTAAAAGTTACGCGGACTTTCTCTGTTTGTCTGAATGAAATTGCCAGCGCTTTGTATTTTGATACTTTGGCAATCAGATTTACAATTCTTCGATGGTAACTGAAAAGCAATGTTTTAACTTTGCCTCGTTGATATTTAGAAAGCGCCTGGCACAGATAATTTCAATTGATGGCAAAGTCTACTGGAAAGTGTTTCGTGGAATCATTAACTGAAAACATTCCCGGAGAATGTTCGTTTGCTGCAATGCCTGTCACAGACCGAGTTCAGGATTATGTTCATTTTTCTACATGTTTTGCATCTGAACTCAACGGTATATTAGAAACATCGTTATGTAACTGTTGTGTTAAACAACATGACATTTTCGTAACTGAAGAAGTCATACGAATAGCGAGGGTAATTTGTTCTTTGTGGCTGAATGAGATCTGTGACTGATCATAGAGTTCTGCGGTTTCTCTGCCATGGTCGTTCACGCAGGCGGATCATGTGAATCCAGAGGTGACGGCGATGGATCAGGTTACGGGCTTACTTATTTATTTAGAAATGAAACTGGTATTGTAGCCAGAGATGCCACGCTTTTTTTGTAACGTGGTCTCTAGTAATTTATAGCGTTGAGAAGGGGGTATTTGTTTTATTTTCAGCAGAGGTATATCATCCATGAATTCTACGGGGCTGTTGTCTATAAAATCATTAAAACACACACACACATACACACACACTACTCGCAAATAGGGAAATAACTTTCTTAAGATTATGCCATATACAACAGATCTTTATAGCGATTCTAGATTATCATACCAAAACTACCTTTCACGCTCACTTATTTGGTCTAAAGGAAAGTGTTGTAACCTGCTCCAGTACCGCAACTGTTACGGACGTAGAAAACTTGCGACCTAGGGCAAAGCCCTTCGCAGTAAATGCCTCACTGGCATGTGTAGCGCAAGGGGTGGACAGCGACATGACAAGACCTGAACCCGCACGAACCCCAGAGTTAAGAGCTTCGCAAATCACAGCACATGGCACGGCACTTATTTTCTCTCGCGCTTTGACGCAAGAAACCCAAATACGGACGGCGAACGATGGAATTTGCGGTTCATGCAACTTATTCTCTCATTCATTTCCCATTTCTTAGCACCGCTTTTATGACCATTTTTTTCCTGAGATTTATGTAGCATCTTGTTGACCGATTACTTTGCCGGAGGTGTTGACTTACTATGAATGGACATAATTTCTTTTTCTCAAGGACAACTGCGTTACTGGAAACACATCAGCGCAGACAACGTCCTTCTGGTTGTACAAAACCCAACATTCTTTTGTCCATGAGAACAGGTGTTTTTATATCCAATTTTTTCCTTATTCTTCGCATTTCCGTTCCGTAAAAAGACCTGCATGGGAAAACCACGTGACCATGACACGTGACTCTTAAGGTCAACGCTCTGGCCCATCCCTTTGTTTAGCATTACAGCCTCGTCGTAATAATATTTGCGTTCGTAAAAGGTCCTTCTCGTGGTGCTCAGTATTCATGAATGCGGTTTGTGCGTTGTTTGCCTGATTGCAGAGGAGACTCTTTCTTTCGTGTACACGAACATAAGTGTTGGATGCCGGCACCAATGGCGTTTCGGTCTTTCCAAGAGTTCGAATTCTTTCTCTCCTTGTCCCACTTCTTCTTCAGCTATAAAGTAAAAGACAAATTCTTTCTTAATGCACCAAGAATCTCAGCTTTAAAGCCAATTCCCCACTGCTTTCAAGTTAATTTCCCACATCTCAAATGTCAGCTAACCCGTATTTTGAAATGTTAGTCTGATCCTCCTTAGAGGATGGACTAAGTGTTCACACCTAAGCAAAAGGAATTGCTGTCACATAGTCACATGACGAGGCCTTCTCCAAAACTGTCTGAGCAGCACTTAATGCGCTTTCCACAGGTTCCCACGCAAGGAACGAAGCAAACGAGCAGTAAATTACTCAGTAAGCTCCACAAAATAGACTGAATTTATGTGAAAAATATAGGAAGAAAGGTACAATGTAATATATATTAATTCAGACAAACGAAAGAAAGGTCAAATGAAATAAAAAAAAAACAAACTAATAAATAAGCAAATATATTCACTTGTTGATATAAAGAGGTGAGAAATAGCAGAGAAATGAAAGCTAACAGGCAAAAGCCAGCAACATTACATCCTCTCTTCAATTTCGAGCATCGAAATTCATAACACCTCCAAGAAATCATTTCGCAGCTTCGCAGTACAAGGGTTTGGGGTTGGGGTGAGATCTAATCTAATGGACACTGTAGCGTCGGACACCTTAGATGAAGGTTGTGCATAGTACTTCTTCATTTGCGAAGTTTGGCCAATAAATCTTATAGCTGAAGTTCCGTACTGAAATGGATTGTATGTGAGAAATTTTTTCCGTTTACCGTCCCGTTGTGGTATGGACTCTATGTTTCGTCAATTATTGTGGTATGAACTTTGGTCATAAACAAGCAATGAATGCTAAGAACAGAATTTGCAATCACAGCAGTAGCATTAATGACCGAGAAGCTTGTGATTACTGACTGGATTCATATTGAGGGTTGGATTATTATAATGACTTAATTTACAAAAATACCAACAACGTAAAACCTCATGGAACATAAGACATTTGCATACAACATGACAATTGTATTTATGTTCCAGACCAGCAATAAACACTCAAAGTTGATTTTGTAAAAACCACCACCACAGCGAGAACAAACACGCTGTCAGGATAGAAGAAACAAGTAAAAAATGCGCCGAAGTTTCTTCGGCGCAATCGAGTTTTCTGTACAGCGTAATACTGTATGAAACTCTCAGCCGCGGCCCATGAAATTCTCAGCCGCAGCCAATGAAACTTTCAGCCACGGCTCGGTGGTGACCTGTGTTGCTGGCACCTGTAGTGGTGCCAGGCGCACGATCACGGCTAATTTTAACCTTAAATAAAATAAAAACCACTGAGGCCAAAGGGCTGCAATTTGGTATGTTTGATGACTGGAGGTGGATGATCAACATACCAATTTGCAGCCCTCTAGCCTCAGTAGTTTTTAAGATCTGAAAAAGTGCGGACGAACAGACAAAGAGCCATCTCTATAATAGTTTTCTTTTGCAGAAAACTAAAAAAGCAATGACAACAAACAACGTAAGATCCGGGAAGCAGACGGTTGGTCGCAAGTAGCAAATGTCAGCTCGTACTCCTCATAAACGTAAAAGCGACGCCAGTAAGAAAAGTGCAAGGGCCGACTGGTTTGGTCGGGTAACAGAATATGCCTTGCATGTCATGGACCACTTGAAAACTCGCCGTCCCCTCCCAACTTGATTTCTTTTTTGTGTACACAAAACTAGAAATCCTGACTTGTCGCCGTAAAATGTTTGTTGGCGCTTCTCTGAATGTATGTTCAAGCATGGGAACAAATGGGAGCCACAAATGCACCGCCGGGTCGACAATAGAGATGAAACGACAGAGATGAACGGTGTTTGTTTCGAAGGGACCCACCCGCAAATGCCCAACGCACAAGGACATTGCACTTTTAGGGAATAATATTTTTACCAGATCTTCAGAGCATATGCTGTAGAGGTTCACACGAACAAATACATAAATGTAGGCTTGTAAGATTCTGTCTTTGGAGAATTCTTACCGACTGTATTGTATCGTTTCAATATGTACTCTCACCGTGTGTACATTAATTTTCCTGATTTCAGAAAACTAACGTGTTACGAGAATTTCATTTATATATATGTGTGTTTAACTATATATATATATATATATATATATATATATATATATATATATATATATATATATATATATATATATATATATATATAATTTACACACACACATATATATATATATATATATATATATAAATATATATATATATATATATATATATGTATATAGGAAAAGCACTATTTTTTAATCGCAGTACACTAAGCATTTTGATTTCGTAGTAGGAATCTAATTGCTGAGGATATCTTGTTTATGGCGAGAAAATATATATTACATAACCTGTATCATTTTTACATGAAACTAATTACTCAGTCAAGATTCCTCAGTCCTTCCGGTAACAGATTACAGTTATGTCAAGGGATGAATTATTCTAGAGTTAATTGTAGAACATCATCGCAAGTTGTATTAATAATAATGCGAAAGAATGCAATGGTACAGAATGAATTCTTAATAATACGTTTGAACAGGATCAATTCTCTACTGTTTAATACCACAAGACTAAGATATTTGAAGCTAGAGCGTAATGTACGGTTATCACATATTCTGAGATCGCTCGCGAAACAATATGAATACAAGCGGTTCGGTTTGTGGAAGGATAATAAACAATGAAACAGAACATGGAACGGCTCTACACCATGTCTGGAAATCGGTGCCAGAACGCTCAGTTTTTGTCACTCTGTAATGAGACGCAGGAGACAAACTATTCGTCATTCATCATGCCTCAATATATGGGGACGAGATAAATTCCTTTGGTTACTTCATACTTTGGTACAATGATTTTCAACTGATGTGTGGTATATTTGCTGTGAAAGAGAGTAAAAATTCAATTTACTGATTATCTATAGTTGTGTGCCCGACAGTATAACCTTTTTTTTTTTATGTCACCTGACAAGAACGTGTGGTAAAGCTCTTGGCAGCGAAATTTTGCTTGATTTAGTTTTTTGTCAATGTTGCGTTATCTTTTAACCTATTATTTCTGCAGGTAGGTCTCTTCCGTGGTGCATGTAATTACTTAATTGCATCTCACTTAAAGTAACACTAGAATCCAGGAAATTGCATCTCTGTATTGTTTCTTTCCAGCTACGCAGCTTCCGCATTTGTGAGAACCCTCATTTCCCCATAATATCCTCCTCGTTAAGCAAAGGTAAACTTCCCCTGCTTATTTTACCCCATTGTAGTTTACTGCCATAAAGATAAGAAAGACATTAAAACCCGCAGCTTCTGGCTTTTATACATTTGCTTCCTGAGGTTTAAGGGTGAGAAATACCACCGGTCGCCATTGTTATGGGGTGATGTTTACACAAGCAAGTACGGGAAGTAAACAGAAAACGGCTGTCTGCGCTTGTTTGCGCGCATGGGGCACCTTGTTTCATAGGGAGATGGTCTAGCAACATGTGAGTGTAAGATGAGGGTCGGGAGAGAAAACTGCGGACAAGCACAATGTGAGGAAGTTCTTGAAAAAAGGAAAGATCTTCATGCAATTAACAATCTACGATGACACCGCTGAAAGTCACATTAAATCAAGAAAACGAGATGGAATATCTTGCCAAAATCAGCAAGGTATTTGAGATCTTATGGAAATCACCCTTCTGACCTCATCTTCTAAAATGTAATATTATGCATAAAGTAATTTAACTTCAATAAAGAAGGTGAGGATTTTAGCATTAATATTATACAAGTCAGGAAAGCCTAACAGTCCTTGCTCTTAATTCTGCTTTGTCTGAATTGATTGAAATACCTAAGTTGTTTAGATCTTACATTTCCAGCAAATATGTTAATGTCATTTTTTTTATGTACAAGCCTACAAGAACGGCAACGCAGTGCCTACATCAGTCTCAGACCAGGAAAAGTAAAAGATGGAATAGCCCGAGGGATGACGAGCAACGGGTCTATATCCTTAGGTTTTTTCTATAAGCATGTCAAAGGCAATCTGCTTTTGTCCTGTCTACTTAGCCAAGAACGTAATAATGAAACGACTGAGTAGATTTTCACAAGAATCGCTCTTCATACCAGTGCTGAATGTTCACAGCAATAAAGGGGATGGAACAGTTGAATACAACGAGTTGACTAAAATTGAATCTCAACATATCATTAAAATAGGTTTTATAATACAGAAAATTCAGTTACTTTTTAAGTTTACACGTGTTATATAATACTGTAAAATATGTGGAGGTGATAAAAAGTATGGCTTTATCAGGGAACGAATGAGTTTCGTCTTCACAATTTTTTGTGCCTTCCGAAAGAAATGAGTCACGGTACCTGACAAATGATAAGGAGATAAAACAAATCCTTGGCATTTGAAGTAACGGCAGGAATAACCCTCTCAGATAACCCTCCCCCCTTCTCTCTCTCTCTTGCTGTAAGTATTTCCGTCTGTCCTTTCTCTGTATATTATCTCTCCCTCTATATTCCTTATTTTATAAGTAATATTCGGAGGTCGTGCACTGGACGTCATTGATTGTTCACGACGCTATTCCATCTGGCAAGAGTTTTACCTTACATGATAATCAATGAATATCAGTTATGTAATCTCTCGTGATAAACAACCATACTTGAAAATTGTTTTGCTGTATGTTGTACAGACAGACATGATGACTCACTAGAAATTTACATATATATACAGCTCTCTCTCTCTCTCTCTCTCTTTCTTTATATATATATATATATATATATATATATATATATATATATATATATATATATATATATATATATATATATATATATATGTGTGTGTGTGTGTGTGTGTGTGTGTGTGTGTGTGTGTGTGTGTAAAGATGAGCAGATGGAAAGATAGGTAGATCGGCAGAGTAACAATGGTCATTGAATGAAATTTGAACTTCCCGATCGATATGAGCAGCTCCGTACGTCACAAAAACTAAGGAAGCAAAGAGAATCCTAAGGCTGCTGAACAGTTGATCGGTGGAATAATTATTTGCAGTTTTCAGGCAATTAAATGCTTTTGTTTTCTGAGATAAAAAACACCCGATGATGAAACGTCTTTGAAATTCCTCCTTGATACAAATAAACGAAAAAGTCCCGTGACGAGACCAGTGCTGCTTTTTCTTTTGATAAAATTGGAACACAGACAAAACAGTGAATTCCGGCATTTTCTTGAAGCACCTCAGAAAACAGACTGAATTTGAAATCATGCTTCACATGAATAAAAGACGATTATTTACTCACTGTTTTAACAAAGGACACTATTCTCATCTAAATCACGAGATGCTGAATATTTTTCTGACGTAACATACGTTAAACTATTGTATGTTTTCCCAGTCTAATTCTAACGAAAGTAATACATTTCTTTTTCTTGCATAATACACGTGAAGTCAGAGCTTAAATTCATAGTTTAAAGCGTTTAACTAATTTTAAGTCCGATAACGATGATAAATTTGATTTTCGAGATTTGGAAAATTAGCCACTACTTTTTTTTTTTTTAGTTAGATATAATTATAATCAGTTACATTAATTTTCGTCTTGCACATCTGGAAACACTGTTTAGTTCTGGTTATATTATAACGTAAAACTCATGGCTGTTTATTAGAAAAAATGATGAACAACTCATTTTTTTATCTAATTTTTTTTTTATCTAATTTTTGGAACCGTAAGGTTTCCAAAGTTTTCCTTTAGTAAGTTTTGTGAACAGGGTCACGTGACTGAGCAAGAGACAAAACCACGTGGATCGTACCCCGTCGCCATAATTGGGATCAAGAGGTCCCCTCGAAGGCCGAAACTGTTCTCCACATTCTGAGCAATGTAATTGAGACAGGCATAATTGTATGCCTTCTATGAAGCTGAGCAAGCTCGAGAGAGAAAGAGAGGAAGAAGAGGGAGAGAAATAAGAAAATGAAGATGATGCTCCGAGAGAGAGAGAGAGAGAGAGAGAGAGAGAGAGAGAGAGAGAGAGAGAGAGAGAGAGCGAATTCACACACCAAGGGCCATCAGGTTACTTTGCAGGACGACAGTACAGTATCTCCTTACAAATGAAAGTGACAATCAAAGGGTACTTAGTAAGCCAATGTGAAAGCAGAGATGATATTTCCTGCATCAGCAAAAAGGGCTCTGTAGCTAATTATTCGTGTTCCAAAGATTTCAATAGTAATAATCTTATCTGGGTTAAGATTAAGTTCAAAGATTCAGACTTCAAAGAGTATACGACAGAGACAAAGAAGCAATTAATTCAACAATCCTTCAGAAAAGACCTTGAACAAAAATAATGAGGAAAGAGAAGAAATATCAGAAGAGTCGCATAAGAAAGCACCATACGAAGAACTGCCGTAAGGAAGACGTAGGGATAAGAAGAGGAAGAAAAAGAAGATTAAGCAGCCAGTGTTACGGGACAAAGACTAAGAACCTTCACAACAAGATGCCAAAGTGGAGTTGATGTGGAGGATGGGTTGGGGGTTGATGGGGGGGAGGTCACAGGTGCTTCTGGGAACGGGAGGGTGAGCTTGGCGGTGGGGTATTATGTGAGGGCCAAGGTTATGGCCTTCCAGCGACGCCACCTCTTCCGACTCCAGGGGAAAACACACACTGCAACGTTCCTGGGAATATATATATATATATATATATATATATATATATATATATATATATATATATATATAATATATATATATATATATATATATATATATATATATATATATATATATATATATATATATATATATATATATATATATATATATATATATATATATATATATATATATATATATATATACATATATATATATATATATATATATATATATATATATATATATATATATATATATATATATATATATATATATATATATATATACATACATATATATATATATATATGTATATATATATATATATATATATATATATATATATATATATACATATGTATATGTATATGTATATATATAGATAAATACATACATTATATATATGTATATAGATATATTATAGAAATTATATATAAAATATATATATAAATACATACTATACACACTCACACACACACACACATATATATATATATATATATATATATATATATATATATATATATATATATATATATATATATATATAATATATATATGTATATATATTAGAGAGGATATACAAATTCACTTGCCTCCTATAAATGAGTACAAAAGTATTTTACTACTTTTTAAAAGTTTGAGGCCAGTAAGGAGGAGAAATCTAGTCGGGACAAGAAAAATATTTAGAACATTTAAAGATATTTCATTGGGGGAATTTGAGTAAGCGAAAAAAACTACATTATTTAAATTCTTTCTATTGTTATAATTACAACTTAGGTGATTATGAACATACCAGAGCTGCAAAATCAGAGTGGAAATACCCACAACCTAATCTCCACTTAAAAGGAAGTCAACTTGATCATTTTCAGCCTCAAGCCCCGTATCTTAAAACTTCATCTCTAATTTCCATCGGTCTTCTCCAGAAGCTCGCTTCAGAATCATTCAAGAGGCGTTACTGGATTCGCTTATCTAGACGGGCCTGAAGAAATGATTTGAGACCCGAGAAACAAAACATCCGTGGCGATATTTCGTGTCTCCCACGGCGATATATCACGAGGTAATTATCGTTGCCGTCATGTTTACTTTCCCTGAACCAGGGACACATTTCTTGTGGATTCACTTCCCCGCGAGGCCGACTTTCATTTATGCATTCGAATGAGAAAAACTTTTCCTGTTAACCAGATTCACTTTTTCTAAACCATAAACTTGCGTCTGGCTGACAGTCAAGGGCTACTTCGTTCACAGATTGGTACGAGGAAAATTCATGGTACTAAATGAAGAGCAGAACTTTTTACCGATCGCAGGCCAAGAGAGCAGTAACTTAGAAAAGGGTCAGAAGGTTGATCGTTGCTTTTAGAAGAACAGACATCATATACACTGTTTTAGTCTTAAAATATCAAATAAAACTAAAAACCTGCGAAAAGAGTCAAATATTCCTACAATAACTTAACTGCACGATGAGGAAAGTTTTTTTTTTTTAAGAAACTTAGGCACCTTGTCATGGTACGGAAATTGATTTTATTTCCCTGCGCGGGAAAAACTTGGATGATGATAATAACAGTGGTTGAGCGTTCAAGCAGTTGCATTCGCTCGAGGACGTTAGATTCGGAGGTGTCTTCTGCCATGGACAGAACCTGCTGTAGTATTGTCAGGCCTTGGCTGGTCGATGAGTCCCTGTTTTCTGATTGGTCTAGAAGTCAGGATCCTTTAGATCTGATTGGTAATATGAAAGAATATCGTGGAGTTCTGATAGGCTTAGGAACCAGAATCCTTGATATGTGATTGGTCTACGAAACAAAACAAATAAGATTCCTGATTGGCTAGTGAGCGGAGTACCTTCGCATTAATTCGTGGGTGGATAAAAGTTATGCAAATTTAATGACTTTAATAGTCTGGTTCCGTTATTTTGTTGCACGAAGTTCTGTAGTGTTGTCTGAAATAATAATTGTACATGTGTTGGAGGAAAGCTTCTGACTACGTCACTGCTCATGCTACACGCAACAACATATATACATATATATATATATATATATATATATATATATATATATATATATATATATATATATATATATATATATATACATACATACATTTTTTACATACATACATACATACATACATTTTTATCTATATATGTGTGTGTGAGGTGTTTGTGTGTATGCATGTATTTTTTCGTGTGTAACACGTAGTCTGTGGGAAATAAACATCATCTATAACTATTAAAAGCTCTCAAATAAGACAATGGAGGGCAACATAATATATTAATATAAATACCAAGCAATTTCAAAATTACTGAGATATTACTTTTTTTGACGGAGCAGGCTGCCGAAATCCAGGTAGGACACTGCAAGAAACATGTTGATTTACTTATGTTCACAAATAATGGGAAACAAGTCTCTGTTAGGGGAGAAATGTCAATGATTCAGGACAAGAGGAAGAAACCAAAGGCTTCCACTCTGGACGGGATCGGTATGAAGGACTGACCAAGTCGGTTGAACCTTGAGTACAATCATCTCTTCAACACAGAACGCGGAGGTTTTCCTTGCTTGGTGCTTCCATCGTGAGGAATGATAACGAATCTGATCAAAACAATTTCAATAATTGCACAATAAAAGTTCTTCTCATTCTGAAGAGCTCAAGTTTTTACCATTATGGCACCATTTCTTCGGAAAGAGGGCGAGTCTTCCATCGTACATGGTTTCTTATTTGCTACGAAGATTTCTGTCTCACTCTCGGATATTTCAAAGACTCTGGGAAAAATAAACGATCAGTGATATCTCCATTCACTGTGACTATTACTGCATATTTTGGCTGCTGAATTACGCGCTACCTAGTCATGAAAGTATATAAGATTTACGTACCCAGTAATCGCAGGTAAGCCTGCATACTACGCAAGTTATCACACGAGAGAGAGAGAGAGAGAGAGAGAGAGAGAGAGAGAGAGAGAGAGAGAGAGAGAGAGCAGTAACTTGAGGGCCGAGTCAGTAATGAACATGGCCTTCCGAACAAATCGCCACTGAAGCCAAGGTTGCTGGGCTCATCATCCTGCATTAGTAAACATTGTTGGTTGAAATAAAGGCTTAGGCACAAGAACGTTTCACTCAAAGACCAAACAGGTTAGCAAGGTTATTAATAATGGAATAAGATTAACAAGTAAATGAGAAACAGTTTGCATAAGTATCACAAAAAGTGAGCAAATGTAAAGCTCGGTCGATTCTCAAAAAACGTGTCGTGGCCCAAGTCTCTTCAAGGATTCCGAACGGAGTTTTTTCTATTGACCCAAGACTTTTCAAGGCTTCCGAACTGGGTTTTTTCTATTGAACCAAGTCTTTTCAAGGCTTCCGAACGGAGTTTTATTTTCTATTAGGCACTTTTCTTAATTCATTGGAAAATAATTGACCGATCTTTCGTGTTCTACGAAAGATCGATCTTCCACGAGGTCTTGAGCGTCTTTTGACCTTCTCACTCGTATTTGTGGCTCAGTAAGTAAAATCACAGGAGTATAATCGTATGAAAAGTATCAAAGCGTGAATGATTCTGGGACTGGCTACGAATTGGAGTAAAAAATATAAAGACCGTCAACTAAGAAAAATGAAAAATAAAAAATATCGAGGTAGAAATATCTCTTCAAGGAAGCCAAACGTATAAGGACCATATTACACCACAAATATAACCCATGACAAAAAACCTCTTCAAGTGACTGAAGGCGAGAGTTGCTGAATGGCCCCATCTGGAGCTTTTCTACAAAATTCAATTCCTCTTACAAAATTACACAATTAAGAATCAGTGTCAGACACACCTACGCACAAATAAACTACAGGGAATGATCAAGAATTTCCTCCACGTACCCAACAGCTAGTCGATCATTCGACGCTTGCAGTCACAGCAAGCCATCGCAAATCACCTTCGACAGCTGAGTCAGGAAGGATCGAGGATTATTGTTATTTTTAAAGGCCTGTTTGTACCGTGGCACACGGTTTGTATTCCAAGGTACCCGTCTACCTCTCTTATTTTATTAAACTAAATTAAGATATTATTATAGCTGAGCAGAATACAAGTGACTCGAGATACTTTTATAGTAACACAAAACGTTGCAATGTTCTGTCAAGCCCTGGTACTCTCTTATCGTTTATTTAGTTATTTATTTTTTGTTTTTTGCTATACGTTGAGAGCAACCGCTCCTTTCGATTTTAATTTTTCCTTGCTTTCTGTTCGTTCCCTGTTTGTGCATTTGCCCCGTGTCTTCTCCTCGTACTCATATGAGTTATAACTCACTGTTATCTGTTATCTTGCCATCTTCACCCTTCACGCACAGGTTGTCTTCTTTAGTAGAACTGCGCCTTTTTTCTCACTGCTTTTTATGGCGCCTGGCTTATTGTTTACACGCTGTTAACCACGTTCGAGGATTTTCTCATCTCTCTGCTGATGAAAATGTTTTTGGTGCATTTGATTAGTGACTGAAACGGTGGAAAATCCTCTCTTTGATGCGTTATTTCAAGAGATGTGAGTCTTAAGGAAGAAAAAATTGAAAGAAAAAAAAAAGAGTAAAAAAATTGGAAGAGGAAAACAGCTAATCTCAAAGCGACCAAACCTTTCCTAACTTAAGATTCAACACTTCATTTATGACCAAGTAACGTTTTGCATAAATCTTTCTGAAGTCTTTGCTTATAGGTGTTATATCATATAATTGCAGTTCTTCGTGTTTTAGTGTTTTATTAAAAATCTATAAATGTACGTCCGTTTGAACATGCATATTTTCATTTAACGCATATCATGGACGCAAGATACGTCCAATATATTTTTTTTCCTCCCCGTGGTCTAATGGTTATCTTGTATGCCACTTTCAAAAATCATCATATTCTTTGTTGTTGAAAATATGGCATTTACAAGTGTCTAAAAGTTATCTCATATTCCATTGCATAATATCCACTGAACCTTGGCTAAAAGTAATTTTATCTTCAAAGGTAAAACTTTACTTTATCTTCTACTGCTTGAAATCTAATCTAAAGTCCATTGCGTAAAAGTCATCTGTTGTCTGAAAATGTATCCTGTACGTTTTAAATGTATCCTTTATTTTCCTTTTCCTACTGGCAAAATCTGGCAAAATCCGTTTTTTCCATTGCAATACATTTTTTAATAGTCTAAAACAACTTTTAATTTTATTAATTTTCCTTTTTAATCCCATCTACAAATCCTACCGACGTATTTATGTTGCACTTCAATGAAAACAACTTTTTAATTTCTCATCAGTCAAGCTCATCTCGCAATATGTTTAACACAAATGATCTTATTTTGTTCAGAACCATCTTATTTCTTTATTTTATTTAATTTTCGAATGATTTAAAATAAATGATTCTATTTTTTTTTCAAAGAAACTTTCCAACTCCTTAATGTTTCCTTCCCTGAACCTCACCTTCTTTTCCTTCCAGATTTTTAATATCTTGAATTCTATAATAAGAGCATATTTTAGACTCAATCGTTGCCAGCCGAAATCACATATACTGTATACTGAATATTACTTGCCCCTAAATAAATGTGCGTCTCTTTCTCCAGAGAGATAATCTTAAAGCAAGAAACTAAAGCTTTCCTTTGTTATTTTATATATATATATATATATATATATATATATATATATATATATATATATATATATATATATATGTGTGTGTGTGTGTGTGTGTGTGTGTGTGTGTGTGTGTGTGTGTGTGTATATATGTGTATATATAGATATATATATATATATGTACATATCTATATAGATACATCTATATATGGATATATATACATACATCTATTTTATTTCTATGAAACACGTGCCCATGTGTTCATTACCTCTATGGAAAAGGGATTAACATTCCACAATGTGAATAAGTTAGAAATTAATATTTTATTTCAGACAATAGTTAAGCATCGCTTAATAACATTTACGACGTCATAACTGAGTAAATTGAGTAATCGTTGCACTTACAAGACTCGAACCTCTACGTAACACTTTAAATATATTCCTTATATCGGTAAGGACAAATGTTTTTATCTTTATTTAGAACCTGTTAAAGAAAGTGATTACTACAAGTTTAAACGGAAAATATGGTGCATTTATTAAAACGTACAACGGAGAGAGAGAAAAAATGTAATTTTGCTGATTATGAACTTTATTGTGACGCCAAGGTTTCGGAATAATGCTGAAGGCGCTTATTTGATTGACAGAGAGAGAGAGAGAGAGAGAGAGAGAGAGAGAGAGAGAGAAAAGTTGCATTAGTAACTCATAATGATAATGATAAGGCACCTTTGTAATGACAATACTGACTGACTACAGTTGCAGAATGATGGCGTCACCTGCTGATATAGCTCTTGCACAACAAGCAGCCGATCGCGTCGCTAAACCAACTACGTCATTGCGAACAAGCACATTTTTTGCTAGAACAATTGCTGAGATTAACACCCCAGTCGGAAATGATGAGGAAATGATTACCGGAGTTTATGATAAAACGGTATAATTCAATTACATCTGACATAGCCCCATGCTGGTGGCGTTAAGACTGCAGGCGCGGTCGCAAACTAACATACGCATGTGTGTGTATTTGTATGCGTATGAACTTAATAAAAATGTAAGCCGAATAAAACACACTACTTGAACATTTATAATCCCTTGGTTTTGGGAACAGTGTACCACATATTTATTTTTATTTTCATTTATTCCTTTTGAAGTTTGTTACTATTGGACATCTGGTTATAAGGTTGCGATCGTGAATATGAGAAAACTGTAACTTTATAACCAATCGTTGTCAGAAATCACAAGAGTGAATACAGCTCTAAAAAGTTTTCATAGATGTAGTAATAAAATTACATTATATATACATACATATATATATATATATATATATATATATATATATATATATATATATATATATATATATATATATATATATATATATATATATATATATATATATATATATATATATACATACATACATATACATACATACATACATATACATACATACATATATATATATACAGTATATATATATATATATATATATATATATATATATATATATATATATATATATATATATATATATATATATATATATATATATATATGTGTGTGTGTGTGTGTGTGTGTGTGTGTGTGTGTGTGTGTGAATGCGCACGTTCGTTTGTGTGTTTTTGTTTTGAATGACGAGCATGCATGTTGCTAATCTAATCACTTTCCGCTCCCATAACTTAAATCAATCCAAGAACTTCCTTGGGTTATTCATGATGGCGATGATTGCTGTTATTCTCAGAGCATCTTATGAGAATAAGTATTTACAGTGTGTATGAAGGAATTTCCAAATATTTGCGGAAGCGAAACATGGAGTTATCCCTAGTCGCTGCAGCCCTCGAAACGGAAAATCTCACGCGGTCTATCCAGAAATCGAAACGAACAGCTGTTGCATTTCTGCTCTCGAATCTTCTGAGACTCCATAATCGCTTGTTCAAGTCACGGACAAAGCTTCAGAAACTCCTGTGAAGGGCAATGAACACATGTCATTATTGGGGGTTGTCGCCAATTTTCTTTTATTCCACTCAAATGCGCAGAGGTTAAGGTCTTTTTTCTATATAAACAAACTTGAAGAAAATCACCATTATCCTCTTGATAAAGAATCTCGGTGAAAAGGAGTACAATTTTTAGTCTTTCCCATTGCATTTTAAATCGTTTTTAGTTTTATCAGAATGCTTATTTGCAACGTCTGTAAACTGTGAAACGGCTACTAAGATTTAGATAGTTACAATCATTTGCCCTGTTGACTCAAGAGGTACTTCTGTTTTTGAGATCCAGTGTCTTCTTTCATTAATTTCGATTCAGATGAGAAATAACTTAATTTGCACTGAACCTTAACCTAATATATTTTATAGTCTATATTATTTCCTATTTTGATCATGAACGTGGCGGCGTTTTTCTGAAAAATCTTGATTATCGAACCTCTGAGCCGCTTTAATTAGTAGTTATTGAGGAAGTCGGAAGTTTTCTGTGTTAAGGGCTAAGCAAAAAAGTTTCAAAAATGTGTAAAGGGCTAAAATGAAAGCTTTGAAAAGTGTGTAAAGGGCTAAAGTGAAAACATTTTGAAGTGCACAAAGGGATACGGTGAAAGTTTTGGTAAGTGTATAAAGGGCTAAATTGAAAGCTTCGAAAAGTGTGTTAAGGGCTAAACCAAAAGCCTTCAAAAGCATGTAAAGGACTAAAGTGGAAGGCCTTGAAGAGTGTGTAAAGTGTTTAGAAAACCATGTAAAGGCCTAAATGAAAGCTTTACAAAGTGTTTTAATGGCTAAAGTGAAAGCTTTGAAAAGTCTGTAAAGGGCTACGGTGTAAACTTTGAAAGGCATGTAAAGGGTTAAGTAGAAAGCTTTGAAAAGTGTGTAAAGAGCTAAGGAGGAAGCTTGAAAAGCGCGTAAAGGGCTAAGATGAAAGTTATGAAAAGTGTGTAAATGACAAAGGTGAAAGCACTGTAAAGTGTGTAATGGGCTGAGGTAAAAGCTTTGAAAAGTGTGTCAAGGACTAAGGTGAAAGCTCTGAAAAGTTTGTAAAGGGCTAAAGTGAAAGCTTTGAGTAGTGAGCAAAAGGGTTAAATGAAAGCTTTGAAAAGTAAGTCAAGTGCTGAGGTGAAAGGTTTGAAAAGTGTGTAAAGGGCTAAGGTGAAACCACTGAGAAGTGTGTAAAAAACTACTGTGAAAATTTTGAAAAGTGTGTGAAGCCCTAGGGATACAGTTTTGTGAATTGTCTGAAATGCTAAGGTGAAAACTTTGAAAGATTTGTAAAGGGCTAAGGTGAAAGCATTTTAAATTGAGCAAAGGGCAAAGGTAAAAGCTTTGAAAAATGTATAAAGGGTTTAAGTGAACACTTTGAAAAATGTGTAAAGTGCGAAGGAGAAAGTTTTGAAAGGTATGTTAAGGGTTAAGGTGAAAACTTTGAAAAGTGTGTAAAGGGCTAAGCTGAAACAATTGAAAAATGTGTAAAATTTTGAAGTGTGTAAAGGCCTAGGCAGAAAAATGTCTAAAGGGCAAAGGTGAAAGTTTTGAAAAGTGCACAAAAGGCCTTAGGTGAAAGTTAAAAAAAAATATTAATGGGCTAACAAGAAAGCTATGAAATGTGTATAAAAGAATAAGGAGAAAGCTTTTAAAAATTTGTAAAGGTTAAGGTGAAGGTTTTATAATTTTGTAAAAGCCCAAGGTGAAAGTTGAAAAATGTGTTAAGGGTCAAGAACAAAGTGTGTAGAGAGCTAAAGTGAAAGCTTTGAAAAGTGTATAAAGGGCTAAAGTTAAAGCCTTGAAAAACATGTAAAGGACTAAAGTGGAAGCTTTGAAAATTGCATAAAGTGCTAAAGTGAATATTTAGAAAAGTATGTAAAGGGCTAAAGCAAAATTTTTTAAAAGTGTGTAAAGGGCTACGGTGACAGCTCTGAAAAGTGTGTAAAGTGCGAAGGGGAAAGTTTTGAAAAGTATGTTAAGGGTTAAGGTGAACATTTTTAAGTGTGTAAAGGGCTAAGCTTAAATAACTGAAAAGTGTGTAAAGGGATAAAGTGACAATTTTGAAGTGTGTAAAGGCCTAGGCAGAAAAATGTCTAAAGGGCTAAGGAGTTAGTTTTGAAAAGTTTATAAAGGGCTAAGGTGAAGGTTTTATAAATGTGTAAAAGGCTAAGGGGAAAGCTTTGAAAAATGTGTTAAGGGCCAATAAGAAAGTGTGTAGAGGGCTAAAGTGAAAGCTTTGAAAGGTGTATAAAGGGCTAAAGTTAAAACCTTTAAAAGCATGTAAAGGACTAAAGTGGAAGCTTTGAAAATTGCCTAGAGTGCTAAAGTGAATGTTTAGAAAAGTATGTAAAAGCCTAAGTGAAAGCTTTGAAAACTGTTTTAAAAGTTCAAGGGAAAGCTTTGAAAACTGTTTTAAAAGTTCAAAGGAAAGCTTTGAAAACTGTTTTAACAGCTAAAGTGAAAGCTTTGAAAACTGTTTTAATAGCTAAAGGGAAAGCTTTGAAAAGTGTGTAATGGCTAAAGTGAAAACTCTGAAAACTGTATAAAGGACTAAAGATAAATCTTTGAAAAGTATGTAAAGGGGTTCCATGAAAGCTTTGAAAAGTTTGTAAAGGACCAAGTAGAAAGCTTTGAAAAGTATGTAGGGAGCCAAGGAGAAAGCTTTGAAATGTATGTAGGGAGCCAAGGAGAAAGCTTTGAAAAGTGTGCAAAGGGCTATGGTGAAAGCTATGAAAAGTGTGTAAATGGCAAAGGTGAAAGGGCTGTAAAATGTGTAAGGGGCTGTGGTAAAAGCTTTAAAAAGTGTGTAAAGAGCTAAAGTGAAAGCTTTGAAAAGTGTGTAGAGGGCTAAAGCAAAAGGTTTGAAAAGGTGTAAATGGCTTAAGTGGAAGCTTTGAAAGGGTGTAAAGGCGAAAGTGAAATCTTAAAAAATTATGTAAACTTGCTAAAGTGGAGGCTTTGAAAAGTTGTTAAATGGTTTAAGTGAGGGCTTTGAGAAGTATGTCAAGATCTGAGGTGAAAGATTTGAAGTGTGTAATAGCTTAGGTAAAATAATTGAAAAGTGTGTAAAGGGCTAAGGTGAAAGCCTTGAAAAGTGTGTAAAGGGCTAAGGTGAAAGCCTTGAAAAGTGTGTAAAGGGCTAAGGTGAAAGTTTTGAAAAGTGTGTAAAGGGCTTAAGTGAGAGCTTTTTAAAGTGTGTAAATCGTTAAAATGAAAGGTTTGAAAAATGCGTAAGTTGCTAAAGCGAAAGCTATTAAAAATTTGTAAAGGACTCAAGTGAAAGGTTTGAAAAGTTTGTAAACTGCTAGAGTGAAAGCGTTGAAAAGTGTGTAAAGGACTTAAGTGAAAGCTTTGAAAAGTGTGCAAAAGGCTAGGTGGACACATTCATAAGTTTGTAAAGTGCTAAGATGAAAGCATTTGAAATTGTAAGGAGCTCAGATGATAGCATATCGGTAATATTAGGTGTTTCCCAACGTCACTGAACATGCAGGTATGTATATAAATATTTTTGAACTGGTGAAAGAAATGTACATATGCAGATACACGACAGACAAACACAAACAACACGTCCTTGAATGTGTGTATGGGGCAAAGCGTGCAGACGGAACGCACCTCAGTAACGCCACAAAGCCACCAATCACGATGTTGCAAACGCGTTATCGACTTAAAATCCGCCAAAAGACCATTACAGTGGGTTGGAGGGATTTACTTGGGGCCCCTTCGAAGATGTCTACAAAAACCAGGCTCATTAAATCGGTCACTTATGCACCAGTGTTATTGTCTGGTTCCCTAGCCTCGAAGAGTGATGCAATATAGCACCTCTTTCCTAATGTTGAAGTATTCTTTGTACGATTGATGATAAGTTTTATTAGATGGCATAGGAGGCTGATAATTCTACACTAAAACAAATAACAGGACACTGAATCTTTTATCAAAATCTACACAACCTCTTCATACAGCGACAGTTGTACACCGAAAACAGCTATATAATAGAATACTGGAAAATTAACCCCCAGAAGCTAAAATTCCTTTTCAACTGAACTCTTATAGCAGCAAACCGTCGTAATCGATTTATCACGTTGAAAAACGTGAAATGAGGAGAAGCAGATAATTAATAGGAAGGCGAGTTATAAACGATGATTATTAACAAGTCTGACTCCGCAAAGGTTACCTGAGGTAAACATGAATCAAAGCAACTGCCGAATGTAAAAGGTGTAGCGTAACTAATTACTATTCACTTAATGATTACCTTTGATTGCATTGCAAGACGGCTGCGTTGTATACCCTAAGGTTTATGTGGCCATCAAATAGATGTAAATAATTTCATCATGTTCGGTTCACCGTGAGTAAATTTATTGCAATAAGTTGTGTTTTAATGAATGTTTTATGCAGCTTGTTAGGTTTTACGTAATCTTAGACAATGCAATGATAATAAATCATTTTTTGACAAGGTTTACTGCGCATCTCCCCCCAAAAAAATTACGCTTGAATTATCAGTACTTTTAGAGAAAATAAAATTACTTTGCATATATATTTCCTTAGAAAAAAATAGAAAAAACAGAGATTTAATGACGTATGCAGTTACGCAGCAGTAAATAAAGAGCGTATAGTCTGCAGGTTCAGCCTACATATAGACTTGAAACTGTGAAAATTATAAAACATGAATACAAGTCTTTTTTATCAGGAACGTAAAAGGAAAACTGACAATTTCCTTATTTTCCACATACTGTAAAAAATAATTTGATATTCAAATTAGGGCATTACCTGTCCAGTTGAAAAGAGGTGAATGCTTAATTGACCTGCATTTTCAGAGCAAGGTAGGGCCAAAATGGAAAAACATCTCTCTATCATTATAAGGGTTTTCATGGAGACTAATCACATTGTAATAAAGCGAAATTTGAAATTAAGCTGAAGTATCAGTGAGTGAAACACTAATCATCTTAGCTGTTTCTATTAATAACTTACTGAAATGAGGTACTAGAAAAAGATGGAGACAAAACACAACAAAGAGGGAGGAAGTATGTTATTCTCTCTCTCTCTCTCCTATATATATATATATATATATATATATATATATATATATATATATATATATATATATATATATATATATATAATATATATGTATAGTATTTATATTTATATATATATATATAATATATATACATACATATATATATTTTCTAAATATATATATATATTTATATATGTATATATATATATAATATATATATATATATATATATATATATATATATATATATATATATATATATATATATATATATATGTATATACATATATATATTATATACATATATACACATATATATATATATATATATATATATATATATATGTATATATATATATAATACATATAAATAAATATATGATGAAAGTGACTGTATAAACATTTAAATAAACTTTTCTTTCTGTAAGGTTTTTTTCTCAAATAATAAGACTTAACGTTTCTCAATACAAGCTTTTCAACCAGATAAGGTTACTTTACAGAAATGTGAACAGTGACACTGAATGGGGATCATGCCCCTAAACGAACCACCTATAAGGTATTACGAATTACATTGTACACTGAACATGTTTTGCTATTTACTACCAAAGCTTTTATATATACATATATATATATATATATATATATATATATATATATATATATATATATATATATATATATATATATATATATATATATATATATATATATAACTTTATCCTTTTTTCCCTTAAAGAAAAAAAGAGTAATTAATGTATTACGAATTACACTTTACTCAGAACATGTTTTGCTAAATCCACTAAAGCTTAGATGCACAAGACACTATGACTGACTAACGAATGGTAAATCTGCCGCTTTAAAAATGATATAAATTGATATATAAACAGTTTGCGTAAACAAAACAAGTAAAAATGGGCCGAAGTTTCTTCGGCGCATCCGAGTTTTCTGTACAGCTGCTGCAGCGTATAATGAAGGCCACTGAAAATAGATCTATCTTTGGATGGTCTCGGTATAATTCTGTATGAGCCGCGGCCCATGAAACTTTAACCACTGCCCGTTGGTGGCGTATCCTATATCGTTGCCAGAAACACGATTATGACTAACTTTAACCTTAAATAAAATAAAAACTACTGAGGCTAGAGGGCTTTAATTTTGTATGTTTGATGATTGGAGGCTGGATGATCAACATACCAATTTGCAGTTTTTAAGATCTGAGGGCGGACAGAAAAAGTGCAGACGGACAAACAAAGCCGGCATAATAATTTTCTTTTATAGAAAAGTAAAATAGTAAAATATATTTTTCAGACTGTTTCATTAAGGGCTCATAAGAGAAACTCTTTTTAACGCACCACTGATCCCTGAATGCGTTATCAACTCCAGTTCTTTTAAAGTATTCTGAAATTATAAACGAAGAGCGAAGGCAGTGAGCGCCTTAATGTCAAAATTCCTGCGGAATTTGGGGTGATGTACAGTAGTGGGGTCGCCTGCCATATTGCTAGTGAGAGTGAAGACTACCAAAAGACCTTGAGGTTTTTGGCTATGGTTACCGCAGTCGCTCGGTCTTCGGTGCCCCTAGGCCACAAGGCTGCAGGGTGGCGTGGGCGCGAAGGTACTGTACAAATATTTGCTTTCTTTACAGCTTCTTTTTTCGTTTCATCTGTAAAAATCATTGCGGAGTGGTTTTCAGGTAAGAATACTTAGAAACGCCAAAGGTCGTTTCTTACATCGACTTCCCGTGTTAATTCTACCGTTATTTTATTTTCGCCTCAGTATTTCAATGCATCCAAAGTACTCGTTCAGATCGAAGACCTTGGAAACAGCAGCAAAGTCAAACCAATAAGTGAAGGGGCTTTCGAGGGAAGTTATGAAACGCACATGTACAGTACAGTTATACCACAAACGATAGCAGGCTTTGCCTGGTTCATCACCACAACGATAAAGCTCAACTTTCGAAATAATTATAACATCAGCATCATCAATAGCATGGCCATGATCCTAATCGATGTGTTTCTCTTACCCGAATGAAGCTCGTGGTTGCAAATAACCATGAATGATCTAAACCTCATTTACGATAATCGTAGAAACTAAATAGAGATACAGTGCCTCACTGCATTCTGGACTCGACTGTCTTATTCTAGCAACCTCCCTACGAAGCGTGTTACTGATATATGTCATGATTTCACATTGTTCATCTCATTCACGTTACTGGAAATAATATTCGTTTTATGTAATTCATTTGTAGGCCCATTTGGCTTCATAATTGTCTTTTAGGACTTTCAAACCGTAAGACCTCTTCTGACTGTAATCTATTGTGTCTTCTTTTAAGAAAACTAGGAATATCAGGTTGGAGTTAAAATTCATTTTCAGGGAGCTACAACAGTGGGATTTGGGAAACAGTTGTTACTGTAATCTCATTTTTTTAGTAAACAAAATGTTTTCTTCCAACATCCGAGTGTTTATGGTTATTCTATCAATCTATCTATCTACACACACACACACACACACACACACAAACACAAACACAAATACAAATACATATGTATATATACGAGTATATGTATACTGCACATATACATATGCAAATATAAATGAATGTTTTTATATATTTACATACATGTATGTATATATATATATATACACACACACACACACACACACACACACACACACATATATATATATATATATATATATATATATATATATATATATATATATATATATATATATATATATGCACATTACCTATCGTTGTTTCTACACCAGGCAACGCTTCAAATTGTGCCGGTGACGAAGCACTTATCAATTTTGATTTGCTTTGTGTGAAACTTATTCCCCAGGTATGATAAATTGGACATTAAAGATAATTGTTGCTGTTTATCTGTCAATATGAAAAAGACACTATGTATAAGTAATAAAAATTCAAATACATACACACACATATATATATACATGTATGTGTGTGTGTTCGTGTGTTTGCCTGTGTGTACGTGTGTATGTGTGTATATATATGTATATATATTCATATATGTACATACATAAATACATATATATATATATATATTTATATATATATATATATATATATATATATATATATATATATATATATATATATATAACACATAATATATATACACATATATATATATATATATATATATATATATATATATATATATATATATATATATATATATATATATACATATACATATATGTGTGTGTGGGTGTATGGGGGTGGATGTGGGTGTGTGTGTGAGTGTGGCAAGCGGATAGTTGTTAAGAAATACAAAATCTATTGAAAATTAGAAGACTAGGAAATCTAAATTACTGGAATAATGAGGGGGAAAATTAGCAAAATAGATAATTGAATAAATGAAAATCTTGACAACGTTAAGAGATAAAAAAACAAACATGTCTAATTTTCCCCACTTCGGCAACAGCCTCGGGCGAGCGCAAGTCTGAAGAATAGTTTAATGAGATAAAACTAAGTGAAGTTAATTTTAATTCAGTTGGTATTAGACTGCACCAACTATGCATATGAGAACAAATCCTTTACTCGCAATGATAGGTCTTTTCTGTGATCATTCTCTAAATGGAACGTCTTAAACAACTCCTTACATGTGACCCTCTTTAGGTGTTGCCACAGTGGCATGTTTTCTGGTATCTTTTTGGATCAAGCTGCCAGCTGATCCAAAGCAGCCTATAGTGACAAATAAAGCAGAGACGTCCACAATCATCGTCTTTCAACCGAAGGTCGGAAGAAGGTGGGATCAATATCAAAACTCCCCCTCCCGACGCGCGACAGTCAAATATAAACCAGTACAATAGCAGCATGATTGACTAGTACCGCTACATTGATTTAGTAAAACATGTTTATTTAAAGAACATATTATTCTTTAAGTTCTCTGTAGTAAAACAGCAATTATCAGTTTACCCTAGGCTAGACCTATGTCATGGACGCTGCGACTTCCTTTGAGACAAATCTGCTGAAGCCTAGCTATTGCATCATAGAGGTAATGTTCCAACCAATGAATTTATTTACAAAATTATCCTGAAACAACAAAATGCTGTTTATGATAGCAAACGATGCTTCCCGTTTGACAACATAATCACCTATTTGCGCCCTCTTAATTGGTACGGATTTATCGCATGTCGAAGAAAAACGCGTCTATGTGACAAAACCTTTGGTTCAGAGGTGGTATTTTTTCTAGACTCTTGGTATTCCGTTAACTTCAACCTGAGTTTATCTGCAGCTAATGAAGACACTGATGGTCGAATAGGTAAGTTCCCTTTGTTTTAAAATTATATTTATCATTCCTTCTGAGATCCAAAAATCAAACTAATCTGGGAGAGAGAGAGAGAGAGAGAGAGAGAGAGAGAGAGAGAGAGAGAGAGAGAGAGAGTAGTATATCCTCTTTCAACTGGCAGTCCGATGTAACAATCAAGATGAACTTCACAGTTAATGAGCTTTCTCCATCTCTCATTGTACTTTTAGTTTTCTGTTAAAGAAAACTATTGAGACGGTTTTGTCTATCCGTCCGCACTTTCTTCTGTCCGTACTTTTTCTGTCCGCACTTTTTTTGTCCGATCCCAGATCTTTAAAACTGCTGAATCTAGAGAGCTGCAAATTGGTCTGTTGATCATCCACCCTCCAATCATCAAAACCTACCAAATTGCAGCCCTCAAGCCCTAGTAGTTTTTATTTTATTTAAGGTTAAATTTAGCCATAATCGTGCGTCCGGCAACGATATAAGACAGACCGCCACAAGACCGTAGTTAAAGGTTCATTGGCGTGGCTCATACAGCATTATACTGAGACCATCGAAAGATACAGTAGATCTATTTTCGGTGGCCTTGATTATACTTCTTTCTTTTTCTTTCTTTTCTTTTACTTTTAACGTGCTTTTTCCCATTTTTTGTATGATGTACAGAAAACTCGATTACGCCGAAGAAACTTCGGCGCATTTCTTACTTGTTTAATTTTGCAATCTCCTTTTTGTCTCTTGGAGTTTCCCGTTTGCAGGGCTATTAAAGGTTCTGTGAGGGTTCCCTCGACCCCAAGTTGCCTGCTTTCTGTCTTATTTTTCATCTGTTTTCTTTCATCCCAGCTGTCCAGCCCCTCTAACCTGCCTTGCTCCAGTTTTCATCTATCATTGTGAACAAAAAATTAATTCAGGCGAGTACTTTGAAATAATAATAATAATAATAATAATAATAATAATAATAATAATAATAATAATAATAATAATAATAATAATAATAATAATAAGAGGGCAGTTCTGTTCTTAAAATCATAAGCCTTATAAAGGGTTATAAGTAAGTTATTGTCTGTATAATCTTTTGCCCAAGAAACGACCAAGAATTTTTCTATTCACGAAATCGTACGAATGAAGCTTGCAGTCACGGAGCTTTCTGCATATTGAGAAGTGCGAGCCACATCCCATGACATTAAGAAAGCGTCCTCTAAATGACATCCTTCTCAAAAAATAAAAGATGGGACCCTTCTCAGTACAGACTTTACATGGTCTTGATGTACGAATTTTTATTTAAGGTTTTCCCAATGCTATGTACTGTGGTAATGGTTTTAATCCTCGTAATCATTCAAAACAGTGTAGAAACCCGAGGTCCTAAGTGTTATACTAGGCATTTCTTAAACTTTCAAGTGAGGATATCTGCTTGTGCCTGTAAAGATATTTCGAGACACGTTTACATCTAACAGAATGAAAATGAGGAGAACTGTTCGTTATAAAAAGTTAACTTAAAATGAAAGCTAAAATCAAGTAAAAGCGCAACAACTACTCACAGTGAGACGAAAACGTTGCATAGATGCAAAAGCGAAGGATCACAGACATATATACAGGATAACCTCTACGCAGAAGACGAGCAATTCACAGACACTAAAAAGGCTCACAGCTGCATCTATAGCGAATCAAGGACAGAGGATATAGTTTTTCAAGACCTTCGTTTCTAAAGATATCGAAATTAATTGAACGAAAGATTGGATTTCTGTCGCAGACCACAAATTACGATTGAAATGCTATTCGATACTGTTTCCACTTCCGCGTGAGGTATGGACGCGGGGTTAGAGGGTGGCGACCTCAAATTTCTTGGCGTTCGCTGAGCGTCCGTTATGGAAAGATACCCCGCTGCTTCTATCAATGGGTTGTGGGCTGCACCTTGCATCTCAGTGAATAAATCCGTAATAAATATAATTATTCAGTTTAGCAATGTATCAGTATTCTCATTCGACACTTTATTCATTTATTTAGAAAAAAAGTAACTACAAACAAAAGGCGTGCGTGATGGTAGGTAGTTAGAAAAATGAAAAACGCAGATGATTGGGGTCCTTTGAAGCTACTGGCCATAAAATAACTTGATAAGTGAATACTTGCTGCATGGAACCTATCATGTTTATCATATTCTGCTGGCTTATTCTAATACATTTTTTGAGTAGTATTATAATTATTGAAATTCACATGAAACAACAACAACAACAACAAACAAGGATTTTTACTTGCAGAGAAGCTTTCAAGGAAGAGAAAACAGAGGCAGGGAACAAATGACGAAATGGGAAAAAATAAAGAAATAATAACTTTCTGTTGTTTCAACTTTTCATTTTCTTGACGGGCAAGAATATTTATTAGCTAGCTGAGGTTAGAATTAACAACAAAATAACATCATTTTAACTCCCTGCTTTTCTTTGAAGTATTGACAGTGGCCATCTTTGTTGAAATTAATGCTCTCTCTCTCTCTCTCTCTCTCTCTCTCTCTGCAACGTTGCCGCCATTATTTTTTTTGCTCGACACCTACTGTATGAATCTTCTTTGCATGAGACTAAACTCTGTCACTCCTTCTTCCCATGTCTTTTAACCCTTTTTCTTCACGGACCTCAGCCTAAAAGAGGTGTGGCATCTTGCAGACATAAGATGCATCGCTTTAGTGAAACCTTTCACTGTGGAAGCAAGAGACTGTAATGAATTCCAAAGAGGGAATTTATCCTCTTACCTCCAGCCAACATCTTACAAGGTCATGTATGAAGTGACCAACCGAAAAGCATAAAAGACCAGCACAGTGGTCCATCATACGCATGCGCATCTGTAAAGCCGCTCAGGGTACATAATTGACGAGTAGACACGGAGAAAGACTAGAGGGAAAAACTCCAGTTAGTTTCAGTACAGGGCTCTTAATATTTCCTAGTCTCATTCCTGTTTCAGTGAGTAGTCATCCCGTCAAGTTCGTGAAGTTGGCTGGTCATAGTAATTAATCAAATGTAGTTACCATAACCTGATTCATTTTGCCACATCTGGAGGGTTGGAGTGTAATAAGTACTCATATACATGCCTTTTGCCATGGACGCAGTACAATTCACTACTGCCAGCTCTAAGGAACAAAGGGGAACTCAATCAAATGGCTGAGACATTTAGAATTCACCACATGTTTAAACCTTATTCCAGTATCGAAGTGAAAATCGGTGAGGAAAGATGAGAACCATCATCCAGCACAACGTAACGAACAAAGTTTGGATGTTTTATACTGTTGTTGAATGGTTGTGAGATAGAACTGATATTTCACCTTATGTTCAAAATTTTACATTAATATTATACGTATCATTAATGGAGCTTTTGAAATGTAGCTGTAAAATAACATGGCAGACTAATTCTATTAAGTAATCTAACAGAATGTACGGCATTCTGTAATGTTTTTCCTGAATAACCGAGCATTAGGATTAAAACTTGTATGAGAATTTTCCTTAGGTAATCACATTACAAAACTTGGTTATGCCAAATGGACTGGTATGCTCTACCTGGTTCTAGTAAATTATTTTGGTGCATAACTTGTGTAAAGTGTGTAATCACAAGTTATGGACTGAATCAGGTTCTGAATGTAACTGAAATTTTTTTTTTATTGTAAAAGTATAGTCTTATGCAAAGACAGGGACTCAGTTTTATTTTATTTGCTCACCCTAATTAACTGTCCACTGTCACAGTTTAGTTAAGCAGAGATTATGTCATGGTAACGACATTCATTAATTAATAATTTAAAAGGTTATGAACATGTGAACATCATTAAAAATTTTTTCAAGCTAACAGCGTTACTCTTTAGTTGTACTGTTTTTTTCTTTAAGTCTTTATTCAATAAATTATTTACAAGAGATCACAACAAATCTCGAACCACATACATTTACATCCCGAATACATTGCTTTCAATCTTACAAAAATTCTTTGTGCTATTTAGGGTTGAATGTAATTTACATGTTATCAAGTAGGATCGTTCTGTGTATACACTCCATGCATCATTACTGAGTGTTAAAAGATACTAATTAAGGCTTCATAACTGTCAGATATTTTCTGTACTCCTATGTTTAAGTTTATCAGTTAATATTCACTTAATTAATGTATTTACTTTGGAAAATATTCTCACTATAGAAGACATTGGATTTGATTGCAAATCAGAGTGTAGTCACTGTGCTCGAGGTATTTGTACAAGATACTAGATGTGTTTCAGGTTTCAGGAGGCGCAAGAATTATTTCATATTTTTTTATATTATTTTATAAGAAATTATGAGGACTTTTAATCAAGCCAAAAATTGTTGTTCCTCCTGTCAAGAAGAAGATAACTGGAGAAATTATAGTTTGTACTTCGAGTGCTAATCTTTTACTAGGTTAACATGCACTGAAGTACTGGATTTCTGTGTCTTCACACTTTTCTGTTATCATTTCGTATTGTGAAATATTTTCACGTATGTATTGTTATTATTATTGCCAGCAAAAATTTCAGAAAGTCATTTTATTTCAATATTGCTTAAATCTTGACGACTGAATTACTGTCCTTGTCTACGCTTCTCACAGGCTGCTGTAATAGTTCATTACAAATATACATCTTGACCATTTTCATTTCTGTTATTGTGACTAAAGTCATTGTCGTGTTCATCATATTTCATTGTTACTACTGAGTGCTATGTTGAAAGAACGAGTAATAAAGTTGAAGAAGAATTGATGAAAGGTTTAAATTTAAAAGGGAAATACTTAAACGTTATTATCCGGCTGGTAAGTTTGAAGGGGATATGATTAAAGGTAACCAACAGGGCAGTTATTTTGAGACGTAAATGAAACAAGGTCATTATCACAGCAGTGATTTTAAGGACAAAAAGTAATCAAATGAGAGGCATTTTTGAAAATAACTGGCGACAGGTAATCACTGAAAAATAAATCCACGTGCATTTGGAAAAGGTAAAGAATTCGAAATCACTGAAAATGGGTCAAGCAAAGAAATACAAA
Source organism: Macrobrachium rosenbergii (assembly GCF_040412425.1). Classification (NCBI taxonomy): domain Eukaryota; kingdom Metazoa; phylum Arthropoda; class Malacostraca; order Decapoda; family Palaemonidae; genus Macrobrachium; species Macrobrachium rosenbergii. The sequence continues at coordinate 37,498,070 of NC_089790.1, forward strand.
TAAAAATTCATGCCACTGGGGATAAGAATATCTGTGTGGGGTCCATTTTCTGGAACGCAAATTAGGCTACATTACTAAAAGGTTATAAGTACAAACCACAGCTTCCTGTTGAAAGATCTGCCTCTAGCTCTTAACTTAATAATTCGTTGTGTTCACTGGATTGTAGCACAAACTGAACCTTGAACAAGAGTAAAAGACTAGGTTTATTTTCTATATTATTCTCCATTTGTGGAAGTTCGTATGAACATTCTTGTTCTGCCGTAACCATAATCTTACGTCATGATCATATATACAGTATATATATGTATGTATATATAATTGTATGTTTGTATTTATATGAGTACATATATACATTATATATATATATGTATATATAATTGTATATTGTATTTATTATATATATATTATTATACATATATATATATATATATATATATGTATATATATATATATATGTATATTATATATTTATATAGTATATAATATATATATATATATATATATATATATATATATATATATATATAAAATTGTATATTTATATATATATATATATATATATATATATATATATATATATATATATATATATATATAATAAGTGTGAAAAGGTATAAAGTCATCTTCAGTATTGACTTTTGGATGAGTATATATATATTATATATATCCACGGGACCATTGTGGAAATTATAAGATAAATATATATATATATATATATATATATATATATATATATATATATATATATATATATATATATATATAGAGAGAGAGAGAGAGAGAGAGAGAGAGAGAGAGAGCGAGAGATTTTCATTCATAAGGAAGTAAGAGTTGATAGGTTTGAAATCACCGACACCTAAATATTTTTTACACACAATGACAAGCTGCCTACTTCCCGTTGTCATATTATAGGCCATACCATTTATAAGGCCATACGCGTATTCCTTAAAATCTACGTCGTCTTGAAACTTTTACATTAATGGCAAAACAAACGTGACTCTCATTATGATGCTGCCATTCTATTTGCAAAATTGCTGCCAAGGGCGCCCCTCGTCAAAACGCGCGTGGAAGCGATAAAAATAAACACACGTAAAAGGATTTCCTGCAATTTTCGATGAAGACGCACATGCTATTGGCATTATTGGCTGAAAACTAAAGATTACACGGAGACTATCTCAACCAGCGCAAGGACGACCAATTTTCATACATGATCTACAACTTTGCGTTTCAGTTTCGGCCTGTGACTTCCGCCGAGTCACGTGTCTATTAGATAATGTAGGGTTCAGTCACTTTTCTTATTTATCCAGGAGAATGGAGTTTTTGGAGCTGTTTTCAAGAACTGCCTGCTCATAGGAGACATGGAGTTTTGGAAAACTCACTTTGAAATTAAAGCTTTTTTTAACACTTATAAAAAATAAGACTTGAAATTGTGGCAACACGCTGTTAGATGAATAAAAAGACATTCAGGAGAAAATGTATTTTGAACATTCAACTAGTATCGGGGACAGCCATGCTGTTTCTTTGGGTGGATAACAGTCCCAACAAGAAAACAAAAACAAAACTTTTTTTTTTTAACCGAGTAGCAAGGTTAGATAATTTACATAGCTATTTCTGATATCTCCATAGCTGAACAAAAGATATTTTGAAGTACGAGTTATTGAATAAACTTTCCTTTTGAAAAATTTTTTCAGATTTCATATAAGTTCTATTGAAAATTCATCACGTTTACAGTCTCACTGTTCATTGAAACTTTCTCTCTCTCTCTCTCTCTCTCTCTCTGAACCAGAGCGCGTAAAACTATTCCTCCAATGTCTTCACTATCCTGATAACCACACGGCAATCACGCTAACACCATGTTATTTTAGCATATACAGACAACCACACGGCAATCACGCAAGCACGACTTTTAGTTTTTTCGGCGGGTTAAAATCAATGAGGAGCTTTTACAAAGGGTATCGCTAAACTCGATAAAATGGAACGATTTTTCGATGTCCTGATAGGAAGTTTATTTGAGATGTAGCTAGTGTTCCAATACAATTTTCTCATTTTCTTCAGATGTTTTTTCCATAAGACCTATAAATTGAATTTTGGAAATTTAATCTTTTTATGGACCAAATATCCAAGTGACTGGGTTTTTGAGGTCAAGCGGATTTGGATCCAGATTTATATTCCTGTTAATTCATTATAATTGTGAAGTTTGGGCGAACTGTTTTTTTTCTGATATTCTCAAAGAATATTTAGAGTTTTACTTGCATAATCATTATTATCACTATATTTTCCACCCGATTAATATTTCATTATATTGTTTTTGTTTCAATATGTATTAAAAGACACGATGGATTGATCTTCACTATTCCTTGCAAAATACCAGCTTTACTTCCTGATGTCATCTTAAGTTGGTTCCATTTATATATCTAAGAAAAATGATGATCGACGTCATGAGGAAGGATTCTTTATCTTATTTGCAGCCATCTTGCCAGGGAAGGGAAGATGTCGCATCAGTCACTTTGCCATTAAGATAAATCACTTTAAAAAACCCATTATGTTTGTTGCTTCCCTGTTGAACAGCTAATAAATAATAAACTGCGTCACTTCCAGTAATATGAAAACTGAGTTCAGGTTTGCTTTTTGTAGTTTGCTTGTCTCCGGTGTTCTGAAAAAGACGTAATCTGAAGTGGGAAAATGCGATAAACCTCCATATAAAAAGATAGAAATTAAACTGAACCTGCATGAAGGTACATTCCTAAAAAGCTCCAGAAGAATGGACATGTATGTTAGCACAGAGAAGCCCTCAGCCACGCAACTGGATTTCCTTCTCGATATTAACGGTAATCAGTTTTTCCAATTAAATATGACGCAGCGTTATATGACGATAAAATCACAGCCTCTGACTCGTATTAACCACAAAATGTTGCTCCCATTACGTTCGTCTTTCCTTCCTTTTAGCCTTTTCTGCGCCTGGATGGTTCCCTTCCCTTTCAACTCTTGTTCCCTTCCCTTTCAACTCTTGTTCCCTTCCCTTTCAACTCTTGTTCCCTTCCCTTTCAACTCTTCTTCCCTTCCCTTTCCTTTCAACTCTTGTTCCCTTCCCTTTCAACTCTTCTTCCCTTCCCTTTCAACTCTTGTTCCCTTTCCTTTCAACTCTTCTTCCCTTCCCTTTCAACTCTTCTTCCCTTCCCTTTCCTTTCAACTCTTGTTCCCTTCCTTTCAACTCTTGTTCCCTTCCTTTCAACTCTTGTTCCCTTCCTTTCAACTCTTGTTCCCTTCCCTTTCAACTCTTCTTCCCTTGTTCTTGTTCCCTTCCCTTTCAACTCTTGTTCCCTTTCCTTTCAACTCTTCTTCCCTTCCCTTTCAACTCTTGTTCCCTTCCTTTTCAACTCTTGTTCCCTTCCCTTTCAACTCTTGTTCCCTTCCCTTTCAACTCTTGTTCCCTTCCCTTTCAACTCTTGTTCCCTTCCTTTCAACTCTTGTTCCCTTCCCTTTCAACTCTTGTTCCCTTCCCTTTCAACTCTTGTTCCCTTCCCTTTCAACTCTTGTTCCCTTCCCTTTCAACTCTTGTTCCCTTCCCTTTCAACTCTTGTTCCCTTCCCTTTCAACTCTTGTTCCCTTTCCTTTCAACTCTTGTTCCCTTCCTTTTCAACTCTTGTTCCCTTCCCTTTCAACTCTTGTTCCCTTCCCTTTCAACTCTTGTTCCCTTCCTTTTCAACTCTTGTTCCCTTCCTTTCAACTCTTGTTCCCTTTCCTTTCAACTCTTGTTCCCTTCCCTTTCAACTCTTGTTCCCTTTCCTTTCAACTCTTGATTTCATCTCTGCGGGTTGACTGATTGAATATAGAATTTAGGCCAAAGACCAAGCACTGGGATCTATGAGGTCATTCAGCGCTGAAACGGAAATTGACAGCAAAATGTTTGAAAGGTGCAATAGAAGGAAAACCTTGCAGTTGCACTGTGAATCAATTGTTAGAAGAGGGTGAAAAGTTTGATGGAAGAGAGAGGATATGAAAAGAGGTACAGTAAAAGGAACGAAAGGGGTTGCAGCTAGGGGCCGAAGGCACGCTGCAAAAAGCCTTAAGTAACGCCTACAGTGCACTGCATGAGGTGCACTGACGGCCCTCCCCCTCTACGGGGGCCATCTCTACGGGAGAGGGCTTCTCCATCCCATCAACCCAGCTTTCAATCATCAAATGATGGGTTCCCGGAATATTGCCACGTCCAATCCCTTCTTCCCTAGGCTAAAAAGCTTCCAAGGTCTGAGCATCATTCGCTTTGAAATGGTTTTGAACAACAGCCCAGTCATATTATACTCTTACAGGATGACCACACGAGCTATTTGTGGCTGCATCTGCGTCGACGCAGCCTCAACTGACTTGAGGTTTTAGGAACCAAGGGTTAGAAAGTCACCTGCATTGTGTTGGCAATTTCGTCGTTCTCTCAACCAAGTGATGATGTGATTGTTACAATATCGAGGTTTTCGTAACGTTTTATAACCTCTCTTATGCTTAGTTTTGTTGACACTTCAAGACATATGAACATTAGAACGTACAAGTGTGATTTTACATAGGAGTGCGATATTCACTAGTGTCTATAGATGAATTTAAGTTATGAAAACATTTATAGATTACGGGAATTAGCTAAAATACTCAGGTTACGATAAATGTTGGCATGCAACAACGATGGTGGGGTTGGGGAAAGGAACTGAAGGAAAAAGAAAAGTGTAAGGATGATACAGCTTACCTGTGATCGTAGTGGCAGGTGGTTAGGAGAATACTCGCTTAAGGGCTTACTAATAAATTACTTTATTTTGTTTTTTTGTGAGTTTTCTCTATAACTGTTATCTGACCTCGGCATTCGGAAGTGTTATTGCTGAAAAAAGCCATTTTATTTTTCATGACAGTTAGCTTTACTAGTCAGAAACCGTCAAAATTTACGCTTTCGCTATACTTATACAACGTAATTGAAGATAATGTTATCACACAGCAAAATTTTCGACAACAGATTTTGGTCGAGGGTTACCTGATATCTCTGATGTGCCGAAAATGATCTCTGAGGCTCCAGCGCCAACTTAAACTTCACTTGCTCATTCAATCAAAAAACTTACCGATTTCATAACTTATGATGTCTAGTTTTCAAGTTCAAACCATATCTATCTAAAATCAGATTCGGTGAGTACCGACTTCCACTAAACCAGAATTCTAGATCCCCTTCTTGCGCGAGTTCAAGAAAGTAAACCAGTTCACTTTTATTTTTACACCGACGGCAGCGCATATGATGACGATAATTCGAGAGCGTCTGCCGAATTCATGAAATCTCGCTGACAAAATTTAATACTCTCGGAACTCTCATCGCTTACGTAAGGGCCGTTCTCTGAGGCGAGTGGCGCTCTCATTCTTAAGACCACTTTCATCCCCCACAGTCGTTCTTTAACCGGCCTCCTCTACTGCATTACACACTCTCTCTCTCTCTCTCTCTCTCTCTCTCTCTCTCTCTCTCTCTCTCTCTCTCTCTCTCTTAAATACTGGCAAAAAATGATATGCATGTTTATGCTTATATACCGTGAATGGACAGTTACACAGAATATATGAACTCTGGAAGTGCGTTCACACGGTTAGGAATTTAAATTTAAATGCAATAAACTCAACCAGATATTTTCCAATTGCATATTTATAAATACTTACATATGCATATATATATATATATATATATATATATTGCAAATATATATATATATATATATATATATATATATGTATATATATATCTATATAGATAATATATATATATTCTGCAACATTGCATATATATAAATGTGTGATAAATGAATCACACAAAAGTGATATATATATATATATATATATATAAATATATATATATATATATATATATATATATATATATATATATATATATATATATATATATATATATATATATATATATATGTATATGTGTGTGTATGTGTGTGTGTTCATAAAGAGAGGGAGAGAGAAAGAGAAAGCTATATTTCTATTAGTACAGCGTGACTTGATGAGGCAAAGAAAAGGCAAAAGCAAAGAAAACTAAATATAACATGGAGAACACAGGAGGGAGAAAAAAAGAAAAACACATCGAGACTACAGCAGATAAAGCGGCATCGAGAATC